>NW_024704784.1:545000-628889 GCF_018977255.1 Callorhinchus milii | reverse complement strand
CAAGTCCCCCCCCCCCCCCCCCTCACCACCCACTCTTAACCACCCACCCTAACCAGGTCCCCCCCCCCCCCCCCCTCCACCACCACCCTAACCACCACCCTAACCAGGTCCCCCCCTCACCACCACCCTAACCACCACCCTAACCAGGTCCCCCCCTCACCACCACCCTAACCACCACCCTAACCAAGTCCCCCCCGCCCCCCACCACCCTAACCACCACCCTAACCAAGTCCCCCCGCCCCCCACCACCCTAACCACCACCCTAACCAAGTCCCCCCCGCCCCCCACCACCCTAACCAAGTCCCCCACTACCACCACCACCCTAACCAAGTCCCCCCCCCCCCACCACCCTAACCAAGTCCCCCTCCACCCTACCACCCTACCACCCACCACCCTAACCAAGTCCCTCACCACCACCACCACCCTAACTTAGTCCCTCACCACCACCACCACCCTAACACCCTTCCCATCACCCTAACCAGTCCCTCCCATCACCCTAACCGACTCCTTCACCATCACCCTAACCGAGTCCCTCGCCATCACCCTAACCGAGTCCCTCGCCATCACCCTAACCGAGTCCCTCGCCATCACCCTAACCGAGTCCCTCTCCATCACCCTAACCGAGTCCCTCTAACCGAGTCCCTCGCCATCACCCTAACCGAGTCCCTCGCCATCACCCTAACCGAGTCCCTCGCCATCACCCTAACCGAGTCCCTCGCCATCACCCTAACCGAGTCCCTCGCCATCACCCTAACCGAGTCCCTCGCCATCACCCCCCCCCCCATCCCCTCCCCCCATCACCCTAACCGAGTCCCTCCCATCACCCTAACCGAGTCCCTCTCCATCACCCTAACCGAGTCCCTCCCCATCACCCTAACCGAGTCCCTCGCCATCACCCTAACCGAGTCCCTCGCCATCACCCTAACCAAGTCCTTCATATTCAACCGGGTTCCCCACCTTGACTGGATTTCTCTCTCTCTCTCCCTCTCTCTCTCTCTGTAATTGGCGCTCAAGTGAGAGAGGTTGGTGTAAGGTGTGAGATGCTGACAGGAATGTTTTTTTTCCGGCAGGGCTTCAGTGTAGGGGAGGTGGGGTACCTTTAAGACACAGCAGTAGCGTTTTACCACAGGTTTTCGTTCTGTTGTGTAGTGGAAAGAAAAGCTTCTAAGCCTTATAAGACCAAAGCTGCGTTACTTTGCTACCAACCTGGCTCAGTCAGTAGCACTCTGGCCTCCTGAGTCAAAGTTTGTGGGTTCAAGCTCCATGTCAGGACGTTGAACTGGGCCAGTGGTTGCTAAACCCTTTACTTGGCCAACCAAGTCAATGTTTCTTGATTGAATATTTCTTGATTTGTGGCACAATTCTATTCTGTGAGGGACAGCCCCGAAAGTAATGCCACCTTTCTATTTTCTCAATGTTCTTTCATTTGTTAACTTGCAAGACTTAATATAGACACACAATAAGCTTTTTGAATACATAGTTACAGTAATTTTTCTACAGTCGCCATCATGATCTGCACACTTGCGCCAATGTGGAACCAATGGCAGTATGCTTTTAGGGTAAAATGATGTGCATGTGACCTTTCTGGTTTCCTTGCAAAACACGGCTAACATTGGTGGAACCCACAGAGCACAAACTTTAGAGTAACCAAAGGTTACCAATAATTATCTCTATGGCATGATGACCAATACGAAAACTCTCACTCAACTCACACTCAACTTTTAAGACCTATCTTTAAGAACTTGAAAGTTTAGTTTCTCCACTTTTCGTACAATTTACCTAAGTCTTGCAGTATTCACATCAACACATAACTGTCCATACAATTTCATCGTGCAATTGTGAATCTCATTCGGCAAAATCCCCCACAAATGTGAGAAATTCAATTACTGCTCTCTGCTTAACGAGCGGATCAACGCGAGGAACTGCTGTCCTGTGCCTCCACCTAGTTAAAAGTATCTTGAGTATGTCTTTTTATTACTGTACCACTTACCACTCTTTACAAAATAAATAGGAGGCATTACTATTGGTTTGTCCCTCGTATTTTGTGATATCTATGATTATTTTGTTGGCCAAGGTTGGCCACCACTGGTCTAGGCTGACACTCAATTGCTGGTCTGGGAATGCGCTTCAGTGCTGGGGTTGCCCAATCCTTCAGATGAGAAGTTAAATCGAGGTTCTGTCTGCCTATTCACGTGTACACTAAAGATCCCATGACGCGACTTGAAAAGAGAAGGGAGTTTCTCTTGATCTCCTCGCCAACGATTCCCCAAATGAGAGAGAGGATGGTAGAGTGGGTGTTCTGGAAGGATGACATGAGAATCTGATCTGGTTAGAGATCAGAATGGCTGCCTTCATCCATACTGATCTTGTGAAATAAAATAGGTCACTCACTTTATTTAGGGTCTTTGTGGAATATTGCTATGTGCAAATTGTCTGCCCACATTCACCTACAGAATACAGTCACTACACTTTACAATAAATCCAGTGAAGCCTTTGAGACATCCTCCCTATGTGAAAGGCGCTATATTAATTGTAAGGATTATTATTATTTAATTACAACAGTCCTTTGTTTTGTTTCCTATAAATTAACTGGATTATCAATTAATTTGTGATTTCATACATAACTGAATTACTAACTCATTTTGTGAGATGTTGTGAGATGTCTTCGGTAAAATGAGGCACAATCATATTTTATTTTACCTTATAATCCTTTTGTCCTCAGCATGGATATACCAAGAATGTGGCACTGACAGTACGTCTGCCATCACTTGTGAGTAGCAAAACAAAACCTTGATCCAAAGCAGTATATATGCTACCTGGTAGTGATTACGAAAGTGAAATCCTATCCTGGTGATCATGTAATTTAGTAATGTATTTTGTAGTAATGGTAACCACAAAGCACTGATAAATTTCACAATACTTATCCAGCTAATTGGCTTCACCGAGTTGAAGATATTCCTTTTTCCACAATTTACATAGCACCTTTCACCTTTAAAGGAATGTCTAAAAGTGGCAGTGGTTTTGGAATAGAGTTCCAGTGGACAGGAGATCAAATTTATAGGCTTGGCCACTAATGGTTTAGCAGAAGGGAATGGTCAGAAGGATGGAAGTTATGGACTGGAATATAGGGCAAGCGATTACAATGATAAAATGGGGGAAGACTGTGAAGGGCTTTAAGAATCAGGACAAGGAAAGGCTAATTGGATTCAACTGGATGTGAAGTTGTTTCTAAACCACTTGTAGTTCATACTTGTTGGTTAACATCTGAATTCTGAGATACCTGATTGCCTCAGGAATCTTGTTCAAATGGCTATTCGTGTATGAGCTGAGAAGCAAACATCAGTTAGTTATTTGACCAAGGGAGGGCAGACATCCAACTCTATCTTTAGCCAATGGGTGCTTTCAAGCCAGGTTTGCTGGATTGCAATCAGGATTTGGAGTCCGAGCTTTGATTCTTCCACTCTATCCCCTTTATTAGTTAAAGGTGCTTTTGTCATCTTAATTGAGATGAAATAATTCATCATTGATCAGATGGAAATTTCCAGTTGTAGGTAGTCCATTGTATACTGAGTCATTGAGCAGAAGTCTTTACTCTCCTGAAAACGTGCTGAGATTGGTAACTTATTTATGAAATGCTTCTGATGTGATATTGAACCATACAGATCAGGAAGAACACAAAAATCGATCCCATCTGTTATTCCTGACGAGCACTAATTTGGCTGGTTTCAGCCAGGATTGTGGTTACTGTCCTGTGAAGATCCTCCCACCATTACTGAAAGCAGATGTCTGCAGATAGTTGATGAGAAAACTCTGAGGCTTGGGACGACAGCTGCTGCAAGGCACTACTTGGAGTCAAGGTTTGGGAATGCACCATCATATATCCAGGGCTTAGTATCCACCTTGATTAGTATGCAGAGAGGTAAGCAATCCACGACTGTTTGTGGGAGACTACTGCGCGCAATTGGCTGCTGTGTTTCACCCACAAAATGCATGGTCAATCCACTTTACAGTATGTCCTGTGAAGCTCTTTGAGACGTCTCAAAGACGTGATGAAGTGCTATATCAAATGCAAGTATTATTCGTATATATTATAAGCAGGTACCGCTCAAACTCTGTATTTCCAACTATTAGAACCATCACTTAATTGGTAGGCATGTGTGTCCACGCTGTGGGCAGGAGGATGGTGACAATGTGGAGTCCTGTAGCTCAGTGGTTAGAGCACTCGCTTTGCAAGCGAGAGACCTGAGTTCAATTCCAGTCAGGGCGAAACCTTGGGCAAGTTTCCTTACTCCACACAGAGCCTAATAATAATCCCTCCAAAACCAAAAACAATAATAAATTGGCCATTTTCAATCCATGACTGTTTGTGGGACATTGCTGTGCGCAATTGGCTGCCGCGTTCGCCCACAAATATACAGTCAATTCACTTTACAGTGTGTTCTGTGAAGCGCTTTGGGACGTCCTCCTGACGTGAAAAGCGCTATATCAAATGCAAGGATTATTATAGGATTATTATTATTTAATGCTCTCACACATTTCATGCTGAACCTTGCTGATCACTAGGGAGCCCCTGGACCTATTGTCGAACTAGTGAGGGTTCAAACCACTTGTTGGATGTCGAATGACCAACTAATGATCATTCTCCTTAGGGGTGAACTGAGATTCCTTGGGGCTGAGCTGACTCCGGGTAATGTGCTTGGCAACGGAATGCTGGAATGGAGTTAACTCTTTGTTAATCTTGAATTTATAATGAAATCACTTATCGCCCCAACTTCAGCATCCATTTTTTTTAAAAATGGAACAGCGAAAACAAAGACCAGTTTGTCTGCTCTGTAATGTGCAGAGCAGTACATAGACTAAAATTCAAAGTTGAAATTGCATTTGCTATTACCAGCGCGGTTCAATGCATGCATCTATAAAATGAGCGAAAATGCTAAAAAGCAACATTGTTTTGTTGAGTAGGCTTTCCAATGGTACCATTGTTTGCTTCTAGTATGCATGATTCAGGAGAAATTTTGAAGAATCTGATTCAAAATAAAAATGTTTTGCATTTTTATCATATTTGATTAATTGTTTTAATTTTTTTATATAATGGATTTGCTTTCTTGGTCCTGTATTGCATTGGGGTGGGTTATATGAACATTCATTTTTATAGTCTTAAAAATACTGTGCTCGTTAGCAAGATGTCTATAATATTGGTTTGAATATTGTCTTAGGTTGTACATAAAGGGAATAGAGTGCAAAAGAAGAAAGGAATAGGAGGGATAAGAGTTCAGGTGGAGGATACACTGATACGCAGTGGTTGGGCCGGATGGTGTATTTCCGTTCCGTTTCACTCTATAATATTATATAATGGAGTCCTGTATCTCAGTGGTTAGAGCACTCGCCTCGCAAGTAAGAGACCTGTGTTCCATTCCCAGCAGAGCGAAATGTTGGGCACGTTTCCTTACTGCACATCCTCTATTTACCCAGCAGTAAGTAGGAACCCGGATGTTAGTTGATTGCTGGATCGCTTTTCCGGGGGTAATAGTTCTTTCAAAAATATTGGTCACTCAATCCACGACTGTTTGTGGTACACTGCTGTGCGCAATTGGCTACTGCGTTTCGTCCACAAAATACACAGTCAATCCACTTTACAGTATTATCCTGTGAAGCGCTTTGAGATGTGTCAAAGACGCGATAAGGCACTTTATCAAATGCAAGAATTAATGTGATATACTTGCGTTTATTTTGGCTTTTGGTTTTTGGATTACTTAACGATATTAAATACAGTGCCGATGGGATCCAAGGGTGAAACTTTTCTTTAATATACACGCCTGATAATAATCCCTCAAGAAAAAAAACAGTAATAAATTGGTCACTTCAATCCACGACTGTTTGTGGGACACTGCTGTGCACAATTGGCTGCTGCATTTCACCCACAAATATACAGTCAATTCACTTTACAGTCTATTCTGTGAAACGCTTTGAGATTTCTAGAAGACGTGAAAAGCGCTATATCAAATGCAAGGATTATTATTATTATTATCCTGTAATTGTATCTGATTAAACCATTAATACATAGAGTTACTAATATACAATCCCAATAAGACAAAAACAAATTAAAGATGGAATAGCACTTTGTTTTGTAATCAAAGAAAGGTTTCAGGGTGATTCGATTCAGCAGATAACAGCTGTTTCACCAGAAGTCTGAGCTCATTTTACAACCAATCGGTGTTAAAGTGAGACATACTGAGTTACTATTGTGTTTGTCAGTGCAGTTGGTATGGAAAGAAATCATAGTTACTGTATATAATGAATTTGCTTTCTTGCTGACTTCTGATGATTTCCTAATTGACAGATATTTTATGTTACATTTATATTAAATTGATGGACAGATATGTTGCTTTGTTTAATGCCTATAAACCTTTTGAAGGAATAAGGTGATATTGTAATTTTTTAAAGTGAGGAATGTGGTAACTGTGATACTTTTCCATTTTTGGCATTGTATCAGTAATGAATTGGGTGATGCAAATTACTGATCCAAGTAAAGCTTCCTCTCTTCCACATAAACAATACACCTTCATCTCACTTCAGAAGATCACTTTTATTGCAGCATGATGTGCTCGCCCTGCACTGCAGTGGAGTATCACAGCCTTGACTTTGAGTTCAAAGATGTCAGCTGGTAGCACTTTCACCTTTGAGTGAGAGGTTGTGGGTTCAGCCCCATGATGAGACTTTGAACTCACATAGTCGAGGCTGACACGCATTGTGGTGCTGAGGGAGTGCTACAGAGGCCCTACATTTAATTTATTACTAAAAATCGAAAGGTTTGATTTTACACACAGAGTGTTATTAGCACATGGAATGCCCTACTAATAATGGTAATGCTAACGGAGTTCATAATCATTTTAAAAAAGAAATAAGGCAAATTTCTGATAATGCAAAATATGAAAGGGTATGGGGAGTGGGACCAAACAGATAGATCTTTCAGACAGTCAACATAGACACGAAGGGCCAAATGGAATCCTTATTTGTTTTTAAAATTGAATGGGAATTTCCTTAACTCATTCACTAGTAATCATAATATATATTTATTGCTTCTATTTATTTACCCCAAAATGCTCATTTTAAAATGTTTTATATGTAATTATAGGCCCGGTGAATTACATAGATAGCGATTTAGATGAATTCTGCAAGAAACTAGTACAGCTTTAGTTACTTAAATATCGTGCTAAAAGAATAATTTGATTCTGCTAGAAAACAATCCAAAATTAAAGAAATCATAGTTCTATAAGAAATTACTATTAATTGTTAGGTACCGTACTGACCCACTTTCAAGCACTTTTTTCTATGTTAATAAATATTTACGTTTAGAGGGATACTCTGCAGTGTCCAGTATGCAATGAATGTAGTACCTAATCAGCAGACAATGGGTACTAGAAAAAGCCTCTCATTTGTCTTGGACGAGATGATTTGCTTCAATCAGGGTTCTGGATAAAGAGAGGTTTGGATGAAGAAGGCCATTTGATCTCATCTTTCCAGAATAATTATATTAATCCTTGCATTTCATATGTCACCTTAGCACATTGTCAATGACGCAAAGGCTTCACAGGATTTATTGTAGAGTGTAGTGATTGTGTATTTTGTAGGTGAACACTCACCCATGCACAGCAACCTGACCTCAACCATCCTTCTGGTAACCTGTTCGAGTCATTAATTGCCCTCTGTGTAAAGAAATATTGTACTTCCTTGTGTCTATCCTAAAATTGCCCTTTCCAACCCTAAATCTGTGGCCTTTTGTTCTCCTGTTGCACTCCGAGATGCTGCCCCGCGTGAAAGGCGCTATATAAATGCAAGTTGTTGTTCCATATGAAAATATGACGTTTCTCAATCCCATTTAAAATCTTATATATAATCAAATTTGATTGAAAATATGGGTCTCTTTGACTGGTGTAAATTTAACTTTTTTTTGCTTCTTTTTTGTGTGAAATAACAGTTTGCATTCCTATGGTGTCCTTCACTTAGGATTATTTCAAAGTTTCAAAGTGCTTCATGGTCGGATGGGGTCGGAAGTCGAGACATGGAAGGGGGAGGTGACAAGAACAACAACAAATTACATTTGATAGCCTTTTAACCGAGAGGACGTCTCAAAGTGTGGTAGAGAGAGTAGGTTATAAGATGGGACTTGAAGAAAGATTGAGTGTCTGAATGGTAAACAGAGGGATTTTCAGATGTTAGGGACATAGAATTTGAAAGCTCAGATGCCGATTGTGGGGTGGAGAAGACGAGAGGATACACAATAAACCTGAGATAACCAAGCAACAACAACAACAACTTGGATTTATGTAGCGCCCTCTACGCTGGACGGCGTCTCAGAGCGCTTTACAGTAACGGATCCCGGGGCTGAGCCAGGGGGAGGGGGAGGAAGGTAACCAAAGGCACGGTCGTAGAGAAAGGTCTTCAGCAGAGACCTGAAAATAGGAAGAGAGGGAGCGAGGCACAGGGAGTGAGGAAGAGAGTTTCAGAGCCTCGGGGAGTAGTAGCTGAAGGCACGGCCACCGAGGGTGGAGCGGAGGACTCGCAGGACAAGGAGGAGGCCAGACCCGGAGGAATGAAGGCAACGGGTACTGTTTTGAGGAGAGAGGAGGTCAGAAAGGTAGGGGGTTGCAGAAGAGTAGAGGGATTTGAATACAAGGGTGAGGATCTTGAAGTCGATCCTCTCTGGGACAGGCAGCCAGTGCAGTCTGGCAAGGATGAAAAGAAGTCCATGACCTCCTCACAGTTGGCATTTGATATGCAGATTGAGGAGGCCTGAGGAGGGGCACGGAGGAGGTAGTGGGTGGTGGGGAAAAGGATTTTAGGGTTGTGTTTAGCCTCCAAGATGATGTTGGAGTAGAAGGCCGTTTTTGCGCGTGTCAAGGAACGGCGGTAGCTGTGGAGATGCTCGAGCCACAGTTGGTGGTGGACTGTCCGGCCAGTTTTCCGCCATCTGCGCTCGAGCAGCCGGTTTGGGGTTTTTAGGCGGCAGAGGTGTTGTACCAGGGGGATCGGGTGGGTTTGGAGATGGTCCTGGATTTCAGGAGGATGAGGGAGTTGAAGGTGGAGGAGAGGCGATCATGGAGCAGCTGGATGACTGCTTCAGGATCTCCTCGAGTGTAAGGCCAGAGGGATAGGATGTTTGATGATGTGAGGGCCTTTGTGATGGTCTCGGTGGGGTAGCCTTTTCCAAGGGCGGTAGAGGATGGTTGAGGGCTTGGTGGAGGAGAGAGGGATGTGGGAGGAGAAGAAGATGAGGAAGTGGTCTGAGATGTCCTTGTCCACTGTGCTGAGGTCGGAAATGTCAAGGCCGTGGGTGATAACGAGGTCAAGGGCATGACCACGGTTGTGGATGGGTGAGTTTATATGAAGGGTGAGGTTTAGGGAGGAGAGGAGGGCAGTGAAGTCAGCAGAAGTGGTGCAGGGGGAGTTTAGGTGGAGGTTGAAATCGCCCATTATGAGCAGGCGCTCGGAGCAGAGGGACAGGGAAGAGAGGAGAGTAGAGATGTCTGTGTGGAAGGAGCCGGGGGGCTTAGACAAGGAGGATTTTCAATGGGAGAGAGGGGTGGAAGAGGGTGAGGTGCTCGAAGGAGGGGACGCAGCCAGAGGAGTAGGGGGTAAGACCAAGGGAGGCTTTGGAAATGAAGGCCACCCCACCGCCACATGGTTTGGACTGGGGGTGTGGTGGAAGGTGCAGCCTGGAGGGGAGGCTTCCACTAGGGGGACGGGGTCATTGGGGGAGAGCCAGGTTTCGGTCAGCCCAAGAATGTCAAGGTGCTCGTCCAGGATGAGGTTATGGATGGTGAGGGCTTTATTTGAGAGGGAATGGACGTTTTGGAGGGAAATGCGGGTGGGTTTGCAGGAGGGAGGAGAGGGAGGAGAGAGTGATGCGGAGAGGATTTTGGGGTGGACAGGAGGATGGTTGTGGAGAGTGGTGCGAGTGGAGAGTTGGGGAGGGTACGTATGAGGGAGCGGGAAGTTGGGTTTGCCTTAAGGAGGCGGTTTGAGCGGAGGGAGTGAATGATTGGACACTTGGGGTTACTGCTCTGGGACAGCCAGTGCCGGGAGCCACGATGGGCCCGGCGGAGGATGCCCAGGCTGGAGCAGAGGGAAGTAGTGATGGGGTTGAGGAGAGAGAGAAGGCGGGGAGGGCGGTGGGAGAGAAGGACAGAGGGGGAGTAGCGGACAGAGGGGGGTGGGAGGAGAGACATTTGGAGCGGAAGGGGAGGCTCAGGTCGGGGCGGCAGCCAAAACGCGCACACAGAGACCGGGAGCGAGCGGTCAGCGGGACGGCATCAGCCCTCAGGCTCAGCCTCCCAGGTCAGGGCTGGGATGGCAGAGGGGTGCGAGTCGAAGAGTGGTCTCTGTTTTTAGTATTTACCCAATGGGGGACAGAGTCAAACTTTAATCATATGATGTTTGTGGGTATGGCTTTCAACCTGGAACCAATTCATAATTGGTATTGACACCAGCCATATTTTTGTGAATTCTGTGCTGTCGCCAGCCTTCTATCAAATTCTTGTTTGCCATTCCCAGCGGATGATCCCATGATTCTTGTCAAAGGTTTGAGGGTTGCTTAGGTGACTGTAAATATTCTCCTAAGAGAGACTATCTTACTGTATTGTTTTTCCGAGTGCTCCACCATGAGTGAAAATTACTGTCATTGAGCTGCTGGGCGAAGTATCTTATAATCTTTAAATTGTAAACTTGTAAGGCCTGTGTCAAGGGGCAACAGCAATGACCGTCTATGTGGAAGACTGCATGAGCAATTTGTAACTGCACAAAGTACCCTTCTGGGACGCAATCTCCCGGGATGAATAGTTTGCTCGATTAATTGGGCAAAAGGAAAATTTAAGTTAGAGAGAACCGAGTTTATTTTTGCCAAATTGTAAACTATATTTACTGACTTCATTAAAGTTGCTGTGTTGTGGGTGAATTTGAAATATGGAAATTGTATGTGCAAACAAAGAGTGTATAGTTAATGTGCTCAAGCTTGCTGCCCACATTGTCATATTGTTGCAGTCTGCAATATACTATTAATGGCTTTTTGCTTAAGTAGTAAGATACCAATTTCCTCTGCATTTTTACAATACACATTTTTTCACTTTGTATTACAGTACTTAAATCAAATTAACAGTGCACATTGACCAAGGTCATCAGTTTGAGTTGGATGAAGTGGAAACATGGGGTATTGAAATAGCAGTCAATAGTTCCCTATCCAGTACCATTTTTTTCTCTTGCTAACGTTTGCTGCAACAATACAAATTGAAAGTTTTTTTTGTGTGGCATATTTAATGTAAACTAATTTACACAACCAGTTATTCATGACACTTTAAATTAGGAGAATTCTCCTAAACACATGGGATCTTTAGCACCCACCCGAAAAAGCACAGGTCCCACCTCAGTTTAATATATCATCTGAAAGAAAGATGACATCTTTAACAATGCAGCAATGCACTGGAGTGTCAGACTAATGCTTGGACAACAACAACAAAATTACATTTATAGAGCGCCTTTCATGTCGGGAGGACGTCCCAAGGCATTGGATTGTGAACCCACAGTCATCTGTGTCATGTGCAAGAGTTCTACCAAACTGAGCCAAACTAACACTAATGCTACTCTCTGGAACGAACACGTGTCATCGATTTTGCTTATAAAGCATAATTTCTGAAGGTAATAATTGTAGTCTTCCCATTGCTTTGTATTTTGAACTTTTCTGGTTATTGTCCTCTATAGAAATTGGCCATTGCTGTAAAACTTATATTTTGTTTAATGATTGCAGGTTTATTACGCAGACGTGTTTTTAGAAGCCACTCAACACAGTCCGCCACCCTAGGCAAAACTTGTTCCCTTAGAAGTTCTGCAGCTTTAGCTTTAATTTGAAAGTGATAATTTTACCTTAAAACGCCTGGAGGCCACCACTGACGCTAGCTGCAGCTCTGCCCATCTCTCCGGTTGAGCATTTTATTAAAAAAACACTATCGCAGAAATCTGCCGCTCTAGGCAGCTAACACGTTTGCCTATAGCTAGATCGGCCCCCGGGCATTTTACCAAGAATTCCTAGTTTCTTTGTTTCCCACCTACTCTTATTTATTTTCTACCTAGGTCGCATTTTTTAAATAATTGCAAACACCCACTTTAAATATTTTTTTTAAAAAATGGATGTTTATAGTAAAATGCTTTGTTTAACATCTCACTGGAGAAATAAACCTGATTTCCATGAGTGCAAAATTACATCTGTTGAGCTGTGCAGTGTCCATTTTAGATTGCATTACTGTATTCATTTCAGGGTACAGAAAGTAATTTCTGTGTGGGAGTTAATGCTCCATATGCATGCTTTTACTCATGCAAAGATTCTGAAGGCTTCCCCCCCACCCACCCTCCCCCCTGCAAAAAATGTAATGTTACTAATCTGATGAGTTTAAAAAGAACTGGGTCTTGTCCTTTGCAATGTCAAACTGAAGAACTGTACAATGTGATCCAATATTTATGTAGAATAAATATGCATTCACTGCATCCTATTTATCCTAGGGACCAACTCAACTTGCAATATATTGCGACAGGTATGGGTTGTGAGTGTAAAACTGTTTATTGTCAGGTCTGGTTGTTGAAAAACATCTTAATTGTATTTGAATAGTTTAGATCTTTTAGCAGCAATGTGGTCACAAAGGTCACCTTGCTTAGCGCTGTTTATGTAAGGAATGGAAATATTTCTCAATCTTTTATTCGTGATTATCCCTTGGGTGGAACAATGCAAGCAGGTGATAGAAATAGAGGATTGACTGAAGTATTGAAAACATGTTTATGTTGTGAATCAATGTCATACTGGCAAATGCATTCACAAATATTCAGGTTATACTTCTCAAATGATATGGGGTTGTATGTTTCTACTGAGTAATACTAAAATGGATGCGATGGCAATTATTACTATGCTCATGTACATTACTTTTGTTTATCATGAAACGTGCTACAATTTCTAGAATATTCTGTGTTACTTTTTTTNAACCTCAAATGACTCGAATAATTTTGACTGGTAAACAAATGCCTTCTCGGTGAATTTTAGTGTTTGGTTAAGTTTGTTACCTCACATTGATGGAAGCTTCCGTTCAGTACAACAAAATGTACAGTCAATTCACTTTACAGTATATTCTGTGAAGCGCTTTGAGACATCATGAAGCCGTGATAAAGCGCGATATCAAATGCAAGGATTATTATTTTAAGTTGTCTTTGAGTGAACCCACAACCTTCTGGCTTAGAGGCAAGGGTTTACTGGCCTGTTAATGGTTGACCAGACAATCTGGTTGATCTTAGAAGTGTAAGTATGTCTATTTAATAAATTGCATTTAGGATCTGGAGAAGAATAAAGATCTAAACAAAGTTGTTTTTCTTAATGGTTGGATATCACTTTAAAAATGCCATTTGATCATTGTGAGACTAGAATAACTAGTTTTAACTTTAAGTATTACTATATGTGGACCGGCTGCTTCGATTTGGGACCAGAAGACTTTGAGTTTGAATCTTGGTCGGATCTTCACCCCTTTGTGTCTTCTGAGAGACAGGAGAAGTAAATGGGATCTTCTGGGAGTAAAGTAGAGCAGTAAAATGGATTTTCCTGAAGCTTGACTGTCTGTCTGTAAGGAGATTTATCTAGGAAAGCCTGTCAGGCCTGTGTTAATTTAACAGGCTGTTGGTTTATGACCAGACAGTCTTGTTGCTCAGTGAGACTTAGACACATAAGCAAGTCCACAATTATATGAGATAAAACTTTAATGGATAGGCTGATCCTAGACAGTTGCCATGCTACATGATTACCATTTTTCATTTATTACCAGCAGTCGAAAGGGTGGATGAATAGTTTCAGTGTTTTTTTAAAATGAAGAAATATTGGGATTTTATGACCTCTGATATTACTTTCTTGAATTAGTCTCGTCTAACTTTACCATGCCTACATAATTATATATTGATGTAGTTTTCCACTTTTTTAATCCTATTTCCCATCCTTTGGGATGTGAAGCAATCCAATCGACTTGTAAAACAGATTCTTGTTTTTTTTCTGCTCTTTTCTGTACCTTTCTGAGAGCAAAATGCAGTAAGATTACCAATGGGTCAGTTTTATCTGGTCAGTCAGCACACTTGGGGAATTTGTTTCCCTCATTCCACCTCACTGAGCCAGTGCGAAACCTCTGTTTCTTGTTCGACTCTCAACCGTCCTTTAAACCCCACATCCGTGTCCTGCCCCATTCAACTCCCCACACCTCCGCAACATTGCCCTCCTCTGTTACTATCTCCTCCTTTGGGCGGCTGAGACCCATATCCATGCCTTCTTTGGATCCAGGCTAGACTCTGCCAAACCTCAATTCCAGTGATATCTCCGATCCAAGCCAAGCTTTCAAAAGTCTGCAGGAGATACGGGGGATTCTCTGGAGAAAATACTGTTTACATTAGGAACATTAGGTTACTTCTCGTAACGACGCCTACTGGATCACTTTTTAGACGTTGAAGTGATTTAATGCACTGCCCAGTTTTCACTCAGCCTTTTGTTTAATGTTTTTTAGTAGCAATTTTTCTGGTTTTGCCTCAGTTTAGTATTCTAGTGTCAGTAGATTAACATCAACCAGCCTTAACCTGGTGTTATGAGTTTTGACTAACATTTTAGGTAGTCTCGCATGATTTCTGCCCAACAGCAGTAACGAGCATCATCATATTTTTAAACCAAACACCATGGAATCGTGTGGCTATAAAGTTGATAAAAGCCCTAAAATAGAACTTTTGCCCAAACTTATGTTTATGAATCATTTTTGTTGAGATTGTAGTAATTTCCTTTTTGGTGGAAACACTTGCACAATTATGATTATTGCAACTGCTGGGTTAAATAAATTGTTGGCAGCTTTTAATTTTTGGTATAATCATCTTATCGATAAAGGGGAACAAATGTGATGCTAGTGGATTCAAATCTGAGAAATACTGTTGGCTTGTGGTGTATGTAACTACCAAACTTAGATGCAATAGGTTGACTCTTTTTAATTAACTTTTAGTATTAGTCACAAAGTCATTATTGCAAATTAGCTGCTGACAGAAGCAGTGCAAGTTATCATAATTTGAACGTACAGTTGTTGAATATCCTGTACCATGATACTGTTTTTTTTTAAACTGTCCTACATTTTCCATTTCATCTGTTTTTCAGGCATTAACGAAATGCCCATTGAATTTGAAAGAATTCAGTAATATGATGCCTCAGCTATTTTTGTGGTTATAATGAAAATGCTCCCCACATTTTTTAAGTGTAAGTTTAGATATTCTATAAAAGCATTAGGTGTAACGATCGCTAACATTATTTCATTGATCACTAATTTTTTTTGTGTCTGTTTATTTTCAGCCATGAAATTATACTTCCAAATCCTCACACTACTTTGGTGCTCTGTGGAAATATCAAAGGCAGCCAAAATTGTAGTTGTGCCCCCGATTATGTTTGAAAGCCATCTCTACATTTTCAAGACCTTGGCTAAGGCCTTGCATGAGCAGGGGCACGAGACTGTGTTTGCAGTATCAGAAGGCAGAGAAATACCTTCTTCAGATTACTTTAGGCTGCTGAGGTATCCTGGCTTCTTCAATAGCACAACGGCGGATGAATTTCTGCAGTCCAAGATGAGGAATATTTTCTCAGGAAGACTAACGGCACTGGAGCTTTTTGACATTTTAGAGCATTACTCCAAGAATTGCGACCTCATGGTTGGTAGCCAGGGGTTCATCACTCAACTCAAGGAGGAAAAATTTGATCTGGTCTTGGTGGATCCCAATGAGATGTGTGGTTTTGTGATAGGTCATCTTTTAGAAGTGAAATATGCCGTGTTTTCTACTGGTCTCTGGTACCCAGCAGAGGTTGGAGCTCCAACTCCTCTCGCCTACGTGCCGGAGTTTAACTCTCTCCTTACGGACAAAATGAATTTGTTTCAGCGAATTACAAATACTGCAGTGTACCTACTATCGCGCTTTGGTGTGAATTTTCTTTTCTTGCCAAAGTATGAGCGAATAATGCAGAAATACAACATTGAACCGGAACGCTCCATGTATGAATTGATACAGGGTGCTAGCCTGTGGATGCTGTGCACGGATGTAGCCCTCGAGTTTCCTCGACCTACCTTGCCCAACGTTGTGTATGTGGGAGGAATATTGACAAAGCCTGCCAGCCCTCTGCCAGAAGTAAGGTTTGCCTATATCTTTTACAACTACTAACTGGGCTCAAAACTGAGCATAATTTATTTTAATCTCAAAGGCTTTGTTGAGGTGGGACAGAGACAATAACAGCTCCATTTTTTTAATTCAAATAGTGAACCACAGAGATTTGAGGTAAAATTGCATCTGTACGTAAAATTTAAATAGTATTTTCATTGAATACAATGCTGGTAATTAATAATTAATTAATTAATATCAAATGCAAGGATTAATCAATCAATCAATTAATTAATGCTGGTATTTGGAATTTTTAAGAATAAATTGGTTTCCTTCCTAATTTGAATATGTCCTTTTGTTATGTCTTGAAGGATGAATGTTCCTTATTCTGTTAATATGTCTAGAAAAGAGAGAAATGAAGAACAAATGTACAGAACACTGCGTTCCAGTTACAAAAATTCTTGCAATTATGTTCTTTTTAGTGGCTTTAAAAGAAATGGAAAATAACAAAATATTAGTACAATATGCTTATTGCTTTATCTCTGTTATGATGATACTTAATTCAAATGCTACTCTAGATGCTATTCCATGTACACCAGTTGCTGAATCCTGTGCTGACTTGGGCAGGACTCAACCAATCCTGTGATTAAAAAGTCAACTTGCAAGCTGAACCTTTAAAGACAGTTTTAAATCTAGGTGATGGCCTGGTTATATTACAGGCAATGATTCAAATTTGGTTATGCAACAGTGGGAATTAATATTTAAAAGACAACTTTTCTGGTTTTTGAGAGCTGATTTCTGCTGATGAGCGTGACTCTTATACAGAGAGAGGCTTGTCAATTGGAATTAAGATATAAAAGTTGGCTTTTCTGGTGGGACCCTTGCAGTTGTGCGTTAATGTTTCTAAGGCTTACTGAAATGGGCACAGTGTTTGATGTAGTTTATTCTGTGGTTATTTTGTGCCAATAACTCTGAATTGACTAAATCATGAGGACAGATAATAGTAATGTTCAGTGGAAAGATGTTGCCTCAGCTGGTATCAGTAAAGCAATGATAATTTCCTGGTGCCTTGGTTTATTTTGCTCCGTAGCTCTGTAATCTTCAGTTAATAATAATAATAATAATCCTTGTATTTGATATAGCGCTTTTCACGTCGGGAGGACGTCCCAAAGCGCTTCACAGAATATACTGTAAAGTGAATTGACTGTATATTTGTGGGCGAACGCGGCAGCCAATTGCGCACAGCAATGTCCCACAAACAGTCATGGATTGAAAAATGACCAATTTTTATTATTGTTTTTGTTTTTTTGTTTTTGGAGGGATTATTATTAGGCTCTGTGTGGAGTAAGGAAACTTGCCCAAGGTTTCACCCTCTGCCTGGAATTGAACTCAGGTCTCTCGCTAACCACTGAGCTACAGGACTCCATACAGTTGTTGTTGTATGGGAATGAGTATTCTGCTATGTCCTACATTGTCACCATGCGGGATGCTTGAGCACTGATTAAAGTTACAATTTCTACTTTCTGGGACTCGATACGAGTTTTAGGTTTAGATAAACAGGACTGTTAAGATTTTTTTGGCTATATTTCGGCATTAAGGAATGGTGAATACGAAATTTGAATATGAAAACAGCGAATAATTCATCGACCAGCAGGATTAATCTTTTTTTTAAAAAAATAGATATTCTCCACTTGGCTTTAATGCTATTAACCACAGAGTTTAAGACGTGATGAAGTTTGAAGTTCCTGAATGGGTAAATGCACTATGTTAGCCAATTAGGTCAAGACAGTGTTCCGGTGAAGGGTCACATCTAAAAAGTTAATTTATCTTTGACCTTGAGAGGCAAATTGACCTGAGCTTGTTGTGGTTGGAAGATTTTTTTTGGTATACTCCGTAACTTTCAGTTACAGATATACTGTATATGCATAACCTGAAACTGGACCAAAGATTTTTTTTTTACTGAAATTCATAATGTTTTCAGAAATTGCACCACTGACAAAATGATTTCTTGGCTTTCACATTATTTGACAAATGTTTTGTGACCGTGCACCTACTGCGCAATAATAATAATCCTTGCATTTGATATAGAGCTTTTCACGTCTTCGAGACGTCTCAAAGCACTTCACAGAATACACTGTAAAGTGAATTGACTTTATATTTTGTGGATGAAACTCGGCAGCCGATTGCGCACAGCAGTGTCCCACAAACAGTCGTGGATTGAGTGACCAAATTATTATTATTTTTTTTCTTGAGGGATTATTATCAGGCGTGTGGAGTAAGGAAACTTGCCCATTATCCCTTTTCCTATTTTCCCATATTTAAATTCGATTCTCCTCCCCCATCGTTTTACTGATTTTTAGATTGGTTTGTGAAAAAAACCCACAAAGCAAACATTAAAAAAACACAACTGTTTGTGGGACATTGCTGTGTGTAATTTGCTGCTGTATTTCATTCTCAAATAGTCAATTCACTTTAAACTGTATTCTGTGCAGCACCTTGTGACGTCTCAATGATGTGATAAGGTGCTTTATCAATGCAAGGATTATTATTATTATTATTATTATTACTAGTACACACCTCTGTTGTTCATTATTTCTAGACTTGAAGTGCAGCTGCTCACTTCAAGACAATGTTTCTTTTGATTGAATTTGGTTCCCAGTGACCTGAAGCCAGCCCCAAAGAAAGGAATCTACATTTTGTCACTACCTCTCCCTTACACGTACAGTATTCCTCCAGTAAAATACAGGAGGTTTGAATGTAGGCATACTGTACTGGCACATTGGTGTCTTAATACACTAGCCTCTGTGAAGAATTATGGTGGTCAGTTTTGCTTCGGCACGCTAGCAAAGCAATGCTTTTAATTTGGGAAATAATTTGTAATGCTGTGCAATTTCACTCTGGAAATTAGACTTGATTGTTTAATGCTTCCAAAACAAATCACGCTGCGGACACTGAAATGTTACATTCACCTGGTCAGTCATACTTTCTGATTGGAGATTGCCTGGCTGGTCATCTGCCGTGCGGAAATCATGCTGTTCATCTGTGATGAACTTGAGAGTCGCACACTTATCATACATGTGTTAGCATGCATTCAGGTACATGAGGGAGAATAGGTATGTTAAGAGTGCAGTACAACGGAAGAACACAGTCATGTTTGATGTATTTTCCATGTACAACCTCTTTCCAGCAGTAGATAATGCCTTGTAACGCAAAAGGAACTATCTGACCAGCTTGCATTTTCTGGTGTATGGCCTACTCCTACTCTAGTCTCGTGTCAAGTTGTGCATGAAAACTGACGAGCCAGAAGAGTGAAGACTATATCATTCAAAGAGTGCCATTAAGCAAATGTTTATTGGCACAGTGTGCTTGAAACACACTATGTTACTTGGCTCTCCTCGTAAACCAGATTTGACCTTCAATCACTGGACAGGAAATTCAACAACTATTTTTTTCTGTGGCCTTCGCCTCAAGCTGGCTGCTGGCTGTTTGCAAAACCGTGTAGGGTAATACCAGAAAAACTATGATCGAGAAATGTTAAGCTTAGTTTCAATTTAAATCTGGCAGTGGGGGGAAGGGGAGATCGAAGGCAACGCTGCAGAAAACAATCCATAACCCTGGCGCAGGAGTAGCACTCTCACCTCTTGTTCAAGCCCCACATCGGGACTTGGACATCAGATAGTCACTCCAATATATGTAGCGTTGGGGTTGGGGGGTGTTACATTGTTGGATGTGCCGTCCTTCGGATGAGATGCTAAATCCGCTCTGCTGGCTCCAGAGCATGTCGCTCTGTCCTCTGTCCCACCAATGGTGGACACGCTTTCAGCCACTAACCCCGAAACTCTGGACCACCAATCCTCTATCCCTCCTTGCCTTGCCCCTGCAGTCCCCATCTTCAGATCGCGCCTGAAGACCTTCCTCTTCGTCCATGCTTACGGTCACCTCCCCCCGGCTCAGCATCGTACTCCGCTGTTGTCGAGCACTCTGGGATGCTATCCCTAACTTGTTTTGTTGGTCAGGCCCACACCTAGAATATTCATACAATCCTGATCACTGAACGATAAGGGGACTGCTCAGGCCCTAAAGGCAGTGTAAATGAGACCAATAAGGATCTACAAAGTAGAGATTACAACAACAACTTGCATTTATATAGTGCCCTGCAAATACAAGGATTATTATAGACAAATTAGGGCTGTCCCTCGCACCCTCCCCCCCCCCCCACAATCGGAGGTGGCACTACACCCCGAAGCTCTGGAACACTCTCCCTCAATCCCTCCGTCTTTCCCCCTCTTTCCCCTTTTTCAATTCCCGCCTGAAAACCTTCCTTTTCGACCGTGCTTATGACCACCTCCCTCCCCCCCCCCCCCCCCCGCCCCCGGCTCGGTGTCAGGCTCTGCCACTGTCAAGTGCTCTGAGATGCTATCCTGCTTGGAGGGCGCGATATAAGTGCAAGTTGTTGTTGTTGTTGTAACAACAAGATTACATTTGTATAGCGCTTTTCACGTTGGGAGGACATCCCAGCAGAACATGTGGCCATAGGTTTTAAATTGCAAAGGACAATTTTAGGACAGACACCAGAAAGGTTTTCTTTACCCTGAGGGTAATTAATGACTGGAACAGGTTTCGGGAAGGGTGGTTGAGGCCCGGATGCTGCACGCATTTTTGAAAAAAAGCTCGATGCTGTGATGGGAAGATGGTTGAGGGATATTTTTAGCAGGATAAGCTCAAGACTATCTTCATTTAAACCTCCCCTGCAGCTCTGTGAAGAGGTCAGAGTACGATTTTATCATACTTTTAACATAAATTAATGTTGTTTCATCATCCTGGCTATTGGTAGCACTCTCGTCTCTGAGTCAGGTTGTGGGTTGTATTTGGGCAACTTTTAACATTTGACTACCCTTAAGAATTTTAATTTTGTTATAGAGCCAGTCACACTTTGGGCTCTTTAATACTGTTATTTTAATACTGCAAATACCACTTGCTGAAACTCTTATACGTACGTAAAGCTCTTCGTAGCACCTGGCAAGAGCACTTCGGAATGGGAAATATTTTTCACAATTTAATAGAAGCAAAGCCACATCACTTATGTAGTATAAAAGGGTATCAGTATCAGTGTTTCTCTTGTATTGTATTTCCTCTTGTATGTCCTGGCTGACGTAACCTAAGATAAAATTGGTCATTTACTTTCATTTTTTTTGTGGAACGTTACTATGCACAAATTCACAAATTGGCTGCAGGGTTCGTCTGCAAAATATACAGTCGCTACGCTTCACGGTAAAATCTTGTGAAGCACTTTGAGACATCTCGATGACGTGATGTCAAATGCAATGATTATTATTATTCATACATGCCAAATATTTCTTCACATTAAAAGAAGATTCACAGTGCAATCTTTCACATTTGGATGTAGCTCGGATTACGGTGGTTCCAAAAGCAAAAAATTTATTTTTTAAAAAGAAAAGTGAATGGGGGTCAAATCAGTTGTCGAAAAAAAATTGTGTTGTCCTGCATTTAAAAAGGAAATGACCTGCTTATATTTTTGTAGGCTGCAGTGACACTGGTCAATAGCTTGAATCTTGTACATTTTGCTAAACAAATAGGGTTATAGAAGACTCGGATGGATTACAGAAAAGGTTTTATGTCACTATTGTTTGCATTGTGTATTGCAGATAAGACCAGGGTTTAGTCCTACCAGTTCGTGTCAGTCTGTGGCTAACTCCATAGCTACAGCTGTGTATTCATTAACAGTTCCACTGTAGTTACAACACTGACCTTTATAATCAAGGACTTGAATGACTGCTGCACACCCTGGTAGTTCCATGATATATGCTCTGAGCTAATTTTTCCAGACAATTTCTTTCTTCTATGTACATTTTGGTTTCAACTATTCTAAATATTTGTGTGGGTAAAATAGCATTTGCTTCCAATGTAGGTGCGGAAAGTTTTTTTTTTTGTGTGTGTGATCAATTTAGGAAATCTTCAATACTTGGCGATAAAGGCGTAAAGAAAAGGCCCAAACATACTGAATTCAGTTATCCAGGAGCTGCTATGTGCAGATGTTGTAAGAGTTGGCGGTATTTGTGCATTAGGGTCACTGTTCCTTATAATGTCACTAATATTTAGCAGACGTTTAAAAAAAAAAGTGGTTGCCTTACCAGCCAAGCAGCGAACCGGTTAAATTTGGAGATGCACCCAAAATATCAGCATACGCAATTTACCTTCCAAAGGATGAGGTGCATCATTATCATAATAATAATAATCATCATAAACTTTGCATTTGGTATAGGGGACTTATAACATCGGAAGGACGTTTCAAAGTGCTTCACATGGTTTACTGTGAAAGGGAGTGACTGTGGGTTTTGTCGGCAAATGCAGGAGCACGATTCACATAGCCGTGTCCCACAAACAATCATGAAACAAATGATAATTTTTTAAATATTTGGTCGGATTGTTGGCCAGGATACCGGGAGAATCTCCGTTCTCCTTTCGGACAGTTTTATGGGATCTTTAAAGTCCACCCAAACAGACAGACGTGACTTCGGTTTTATGTATCACCCGAAGGACGGTACTGCTGACAGTGCCACATCCCCCCCATCACTGCTTTGGAGTGTCATCTTACACAGTGTGAGTTCAAGTCCCGATATGGGACTTGAACGCACAACCCTCTGACTCAGTGGCAAGAATGCTACAAATAAACCAGGCTGACACCAAGATTCGTTTGAGTTCTAAAACAGCGCATTATTTATAAAAGCCAAGACCCTCATCCAAGCCTTCAGCACTTCCTGGCTTAACTATGCCATTGCTCTGCTTGCCGGGCTCCCGAGCTCTTCGCTACACAAGTTGCAGACTATCTGGAGCTTGTAGCCAAGTCCTCTTCCGTTCTAGGCTCCGTGAATCGATCGCCCCCAGCCTCGCTCCCCAACACCGAGTGGATTGAGTTCAAGGTTCTCGTTTTCACTTGTGCTCCTGCATTTCACTTTTCGTGGAGTCCTGTAGCTCAGTGGTTAGAGCACTTGCTTTGCGAGTGAGAGACCTGAGTTCAATTCCAGGCAGAGGGCGAAACCTTGGGCAAGTTTCCTTACTCCACACAGAGCCTAATAATAATCCCTCCAAAAACAATAATAATAAATTGGTCATTTTCAATCTACGACTGTTTGTGGGACATTGCTGTGCGCAATTGGCTGCCGCGTTCGCCCACAAATATACAGTCAATTCACTTTGCGGTCTGTTCTGTGAAGCGCTTTGGGACGTCCTCCCGACGTGAAAAGCGCTGTATCAAATGCAAGGATTATTATTATTATTATTATAAATCTCCATGATCTCATCAGCAGTCTACCCAAGTGGCTTCCTCCAACCCAGCAATCCGGTTGCTCACTTCGCTCAAAGAGCACTGGACTTGCTTCATATTCCCTGCCTTATACACCCCACCATTGAAGGGTTGGCTTTCAGTCATTCTGCCAAGTCACTCCGACTTCCTCCCTCCCTGCTTCCCCTCTTTCAATGCACGTCTCAAAACAGATTTCTTTGATCCTGCTTTCATTCATCTTTCCTCTCCCTCTCCCTTGGCTTCCACCCCACTTGGCTCTCACACTGTGTTCAGATGCCCATCCAGCATCGTGAAATGCTTCAAAACATCCTTCTGACGTGAAAAGTACTACATCAATGTACATTATATTGAGCCATACCATGTAGAATCAATTCGTATTTCTCTACTAGCCTACATAGCACTGATGCTACTGTTTTAAATTTATTATTTAATTAATAATTTAAATAATTTTATTATTTAATTATTATTATTTAAAATTACTGAGGGAATTGGACACCCAGTTTGCAATACATATTTATGTTTCAATTGAGAAATATGGAGTAATTTCAATTGAGAAATATGGAGTACTTGGATATAAGTAAAATTGGGCAAAACATTTTTCTAGTTAATTTTGATGCACGTCAGCTTGAACTCATTTTTTGTTTCAATGGGGATTATATCAAACACTAGTGACCACTTTATACCTTGTATACATTTCTTAATCATCATCGGGTAATGATATGTTTTACTAAGACGCCGTGGTATAGTGCAGGTTACTGCCTGACATTGCAATGCTGGATATATTTAAACTGTAATCCGCAATTGGATATTTGATTACTTTTGCCTACGTTCTACAACTTGGGATGTTTCATAGAATGAGAAGGCATGGAAAAAGGCATTCATCCATCCCAATTAGTCTGTGCCCGTGTTTACTCTCCACATGAGTCACACCCTCCTATTACCGTCCTCCCATCCCCTCATGTGTTCATATTCATCAAGTTTTCACTTAAATATATTGATGCTTTTTACTTCAACCACAGTCTTAAAAATCGGGCACATTCCTGTCACCCTCTGTGTGTATAGCTTCCTCCTGAACTCCATATTAGATCTATGACGAGCTATTATATATTTATGCCTTCGAGTTTTGGACTCAGCAACAAGTGGAAACAGGTACATCAACAGACACCTTATTGAGCCTTTCATAATCGTAAGCACCTCTGTCAGGTCTAAACTCTAGAGAGACAACCTCCAATCTGTCCAATCTTTCTTGGTAGCTGGATCCACTTATCCCAGTTAACATCCTTATAAATCCACGGTGTATTCTCTCCAGTGCCACAATCCCTTTCCTTTAGTATAGGGACCAGAACCGTTTTATATACATTTGATATTACTTCCCTACTTTTGTATTCTATTCTCTGAACATAAATCCAAGAGCTATATTTGCATGTTTTATGGCCAATTGGAAAAGAGAAGATAATAATAATAATAATTCTTGCATTTGATATAGCGCTTTTCACGTCTTCTCGACGTCTCAAAGCCCTTCACCGAATAGACTGTAAAGTGAATTGACCGTATATATTTTGTGGACGAAATGCAGCAGCCAATTGCGCGCAGCAGTGTCCCACAAACAATCGTGGATTGAAAATGACCAATTTATTATTGTTTTGTTTTTTGGAAGGATTATTATTAGGCGTGTGGAGTAAGGAAACTTGCTCAAGGTTTCGCCCTCTGCCTGGAATTGAGGTGTCTCGCTTGCAAAGCGAATGCTCTAACCACTGAGCTACAGGACTCCAAGATGTTCCCTTCTCTTTTCCAATAGTGCCAATAGGATCTTCAACATCCATCTGAATAGGCAGTTTAACTGAGGACATCAGAAACACAGCACCTTTGATAATACAATACTCGTGCAGCACCGTATTGGAGTGTTAGCCTTCACTTTGAGTTCAAAGTCCTGACATGGGGCATAAACTCACAATCTTCTGACTCAGACAAGAGGGATACCAACTAAGCCGGGTTGGCATTTGTATAATGCCAGATAAGTGTTTCGGGGATAAATAGTTCTAAATTTCTATTTTATTCTGGCAAATAATTTGGTTAAGTGATTTTGAGAATCACAAGTACAATAAAAATGTGAATGTTACCGAGTACTGCACCTATTTCCTATCATTTTCTTGAGGGTTCAATTATATAATTGAATTCTTTGAGTTTATTCATGAATTGTGCTTGTTGAGGTTTCATTGGAAAATGCTTGATACGGTTGATGAAACCCCACATTATTAATTCAAAGAGATTTTAAAAAACTATTTGTAATTGACAGAGTATGAATGTTTGGGTTTATCTCAGTATCTGTTATTACTTTCTTAACATGTGTATTTAATTTCATCTGTAATCCCTCTCCCTAATAAGACTTTAAATTTAAAGTTAGAAGTGATTTTGCCACAGCCACAGTTGAGGGTTTGAAAAATATGGTCTCTGACTTCTGCTGCTTGACATTTCCTGCTACAATATTAATTGTCTGTATGTGTGTCCTGTAACGTTGTTCTCACTTTACACTTCTTTCAGAAAGTTTTGTTAATAGTTTGCTGAAATATTCTGGATGAAGTCAGACTTTTTAACAATTGTTTTTTTTAAAAAAGATGTACATAACATGTAATGATTTTGTTTGTATAGTTAAAAAATGACCGCTTATATGTTTCTTTTGTATGAATCAGGATTTCATGACCTGGGCAGATGATGCTGAGGAGGAAGGCTTTGTATTGGTTTCATTTGGTGCCGGTGTCAAATATCTGTCGGATGATGTTGCACACAAGCTAGCAGGAGCGTTGGCTCGACTACCTCAGAAGGTGGTGTGGAGGTATGTGCATAATTGGGGAGATGGTGGTGTTGTGGAGGTGGGGTGTAGTGAGGGTGCACAAATGAAAAGCATTTCAGAAAATTAATCGAACCTGTCACTTGAGCAATGAAATTAAGTCATTCCGTTTTTACAAATCATCATGGTGGTGTGGGCTTTGTAAATCCATACAAAAGCAACCAAACATGTATGAATAAAATTTATATAATAATTAAAATTGAATAAAATGGTAAGATATGAAATAATTTTAAGCTCTAATCTTGAAAATATCCTAGTACTTGCAATAGAACTCTGTCTGCTTATAAACATAAACTCACATAAGTATGACCTGTATAAATTGTATAAGTGCAGTAAATCTGCCCAAGTCCTGTTCAATGTCCTATTAAATCCACCTAAATTTATATTTTCTAGTCGTATTAGCCACCGCAAAACCACCGGGTAACTCATAACATGCTATTGCACTGACTTTACCAGCTTCTTTAATATGCATTGGTTAAACATGATACAGAAACTTTGCCTTAATGTCACCGGCCAGGACAGTACTTGTTTATTTGTTATGTATTAGTCATATAAAATCTGACTTATACGCTACTTTACCTAAGACATATATGACACAACTTGTGCAAGTTACCATAACTCATACTTTGCAAAAGTCATTTTAAATATTATGGTCCAATTGAATCGACTTCAGTGCGTTTTCCTCAATTTGGGCACTGATCCTGACATTCACTTACCCCAAAAGCACTCAGCAGCTCCAAAAAAGGAATGCGCAGGTAGTGAGTTCAGTGGCAACTTCATAATCCGGAAGCCAGCCATTTTGGCTTCCCAGTGCCAGGGCAGCCTTTTAAATATCCAGTGGGAAGAGCTTTCTGCGTGCAAGCACAATTATGATGTCCAATGCCCTGTGATAGAGTTGATAGGGATTTTGTGGACCTCAACCACCAAGTTATAGCAAGGTTCTGCTGTGCAAGGTACATTGCACAAACACCAAGGCCATTATTTTTTTCTGCAGGGAATGGTTATTGTTTTGCCACATTTATAATGGAATTTTATGATTTAACATTCTTCATATTAATAGACCGTTTAGAACAATATTATGATATCCTGTTCACGTGCAAGACATTTTTTTCTATAAATGCTTCTGGATTTCTATAGTTATAATTTTGTGGGGTACGTTGCTGTTCATTTCTTGACCCTGGCTGATGCTTTCTTACACCAACACCACATTAGCAGAAGTCCCCTTAAACTCCAACTCACAGAAATAGAGACAGGCAAACAATCAAGGCCAGGTTAATGGCGTTAATTTGATGTACTTCCTTGGCACCCATGCACACAACACGCAGGAAATAATTAGTTAGCATCAGAAGTGTGTAACACATCTTGTAAACCACCGGTCCATTGTAAGTCAGCTATAGTGAATTTGTGCTGAACTGAAGAGTTTTATAACCAGGTCAGCTTGCATTTAACCCAGGCTTCCTCCCCTTCAACATTCACCATTACAGATACCTGCAACACTGAAATCACCATGTCCTTTGGAGTATTTATCTCTCAGTGGTACTTTACATCTAAACCTAAAACCTCCAATACGGTTCTTAAAACAGATTATTTTTCTGAAAATTGTGATTATCACAACATCAGCTATTGCTGAAAATTGTGATTATCACAACATCAGCTATTGCTGTTGGAAGTCGGCTGCAGATATCAACTACTCCGTGGTGGGGCAAAAACTACCTTCTCTAGTGTTATTCTCATATACTTAGTTTAAAAAAACCTATTGCATGTATATAAAGCTATGCTTCTCAGCATTTTAAAGAATTTAATAGTTTCGCTTTCTCTTCTCTGCCCTCTATCCTCCCTCCCCTCTCCTGGTTTAGAACTCAGTCTAATAAGTAGAAATGTCTTAGAACAGAATTGTGTTTCAAAATGTATTGGTAATTGACGTGTTTGCTTGGGTCACTGTGGCTTTAAGTATTTTGTTTCCTTTGCTAGCCCTATTCATTTATAAGTGAACAAGTCATTCTTTAATTCCCTTTATTGGAAGGGGGGCAGCAGTAGGATTAATTTATTTTTAAACGAATAAGCATTGTTTCTCCAGTTGAGTTAAGGGCAAGTAAAAATTGGTGATCTTTATACTTCTCCACACCGTCAACACACTGTAATCACCATATTATGGGATATCGTTCATTCACTTTCCTTATTTATATTTCATTTGCTTTGTAATGGATATTCAAGACGACTTTAGTTTCGAGAATAGAATTTAAACCTCCATATAGTAATTGCTTCCCTAACCAGTTGTTTCAAAACCTGAATGAGTCATACATGGAAACTATAAGATTGCTTTCTGGCTTGTTTAAGACAAAAGTTAGACTTTAACTAAATAAATGCATATTAAAGTAGTTTTAACTTTCTGTTTTTAATCATTGTCATTTTTGTTTAAAAATATATTGTTTTATTGAGGTTAGCAATTTATTGGGATTAGCAATCTTGTTTGTAATTTACATTGCATAAGATGCAAGATGTTATATATTTAGTATTCAGTCCTCTGAAATCAATGGTCATTAGAGCTGTTTGCTGTGGTGTTTGCTTATTTGCATTTTATTTGTGCTGCTCTCTTTGTGAAGTTAAAGTGGGCCCCCTACTGCTGTCATGCGATACTTACTGTAAGTGGAGTCCTGTAGCTCAGTGGTTAGAGCACTCGCCTTGCAAGCGAGACACCTGGGTTTAATTCCCGACAGAGGGCGAAACCTTGGGCGAGTTTCCTTACTCCACACAGAGCCTAATAATAATCCCTCCAAAACAAAGCGATAATAAATTGGTCATTTTCAATCCACGACTGTTTGTGGGACATTGCTGTGCACAAATGTACGGTCAATTCACTTTACAGTATATTCTGTGAAGCGCTTTGAGACGTCGAGAAGACGTGAAAAGCGCTATATCAAATGCAAGGATTATTATTATATTATTATAAGTGCACATCATATGATCAATCCATTCCAATAGGAATAGCCCAGGAAACTACTGTAATACAACAAGTTATATTTACATAGTGCCTTTCATCTCAGGAATATATCTAGTAGCACTTCACTCAGCTGACCGAGAGACTGAGCCGAGGGTGGGCGCAGTGAAGGAGAGCTATGTTGGGGAAAGGCAGAAGGTGCCCAAAAGTATGGTCTTAATAACAATGCAGGATGTTTGCCTTATATGGTTTCAATATTATTCACACATGTTTCATTAGACAGAAGCTTCAATAAACTAATGTTTAAAAATCACTAGATGGAGCAGCAATTGTAGGGATAAATTAAAATGTGTAAAAGCTTCACAAAAGATTTGCAATGCAATAGCACCATCTTCTGGTAGGTAAGTGATACAGAATCAACAAGAGCTGCCAGGCATATTGGGGGCTAGTGTACGGCCATGCCATGTGATGTAGGAACAGGAGTAAGCCATTCAGCCTAAATGTACCAAATTGTTGTGCAACATCACTCATGAAGAAGCAAATTTAAACACGTCAATGATTGAAGATGGTGTGAGTCACAATTCCTTGCCAATTAAATGAAAACATGAACTTTTCATTACTTTCAATATTTTCATTCCATTCTTAGCCAGGTTGTTTTGTAGGTGATAATTTATTAACAGCCCAGATTACTTTCTCTGTAGCAAGGTATATGCAGTTAGAATTATTTCTGGGTATTTCAATATAAGCTTGCACCAAAACATTTTTACTCATCGACTAGGTGTCAGCCTGGCTCAGTAGTTAACAAACCCTGCTCTGACCCATAGAACTACAGAAAAAGAGAAGGGAGTTTCTCCTGGCCCCCAGATGAAATTGATCATTCACTTCATAGCTGTTTGTAGGTCATTTTCTATACACAAATAAACATTTGCTATATTTACACAGTCACTATAATTACCGGTACTTTACTTTGTGAAGCACTTTGAGACGTCTCAACAAAGTGATAAGGCACTATATCAAATTAAAGAATTATTACAAGGATCATTACATCTTTCCGAAATGGCTTCAATTCCTTAGGAAAAACATTTTTGTGCTGAATGTTTTTATCAGAAACTTTGCATTCAAAATTCCAGATCTACTCTAGCTTTCCCTACACAGAGCAAAGTGATTGGACAAAAGGAAATGACTCATCCATGTTTTGCCCACAAAATATACAGACAATTCACTTTACAGTATATTCTGTGAAGTGCTTTGAGATGTCTCAAAGACGTGATAAGGCGTTATATCAAATGTAAAGATTATTATTATTATCCCAGCCATTGCACCACTTTGCATTCTTGTTGGCAGAATCTGCTGTGAATTAAAACATGACCCAGAAAGGAAAGCTTAGTCAGATGTTGCCTGGTCAGCTGCTAAGATGCTCACACTTGCAGATAGATAGAGCATACATTTTTAAAATTTTGATCTGTAAAACTTTCTGGGCCATGCTCCTTAACTAGCCCAGAGATGGGACAGACATCCCTATTCTAGGTGTAGATTTATGGTCTTTTATTTACATTGGGTAACGCCCAAGAACTGTTGGGTCTCTCCTATCATTGTGAAGTGCCTGGCATCTGTTTGCCAACATAAATGTGTTTAGAACCTCATCTGTAGAATATAATTGTAAGAACGTTATCACATCAGTAGCTTTAGCAGATGTATTTCTTCTGGATAACTACTCACTTATTCCAAAGACCATCAACCAAACTTCTTAGTTTACTCCATTCAAGAAGGAAAGCTTATGTTATTTGCATTTGTATATTAATTTCTCAGATAAAATAACGTGTGCTACATGTTAAAGCTGTTCCCAGTAGAAGTGCACTTTGATATTACTTATGTAAATACTGAAATAACTTAGTCTGTGTCCTATTTGAAAATGGTTAATGTTGAGGACAACAACAAGAAGATAACAACAAGATTACATTTGTATAGCACCTTTCACGTCGGGAGGACGTCCCAAGGCCCTGATAGTGTACAGCATTTCAGACCCGAGCTGGGGTCAGGGGGAGAAGGTAAGGGGGGTGACCAGTGCCATGGTCGAAGAGGAGGGTTTTGAGGCGGGACTTGAAGGAGGCTAAGGAGGGGGTGAGGCAGCGTGATTAGGGGATGGAGGACAGGCAGTGTGTTGCATTTTCTCATGATTGAGAAAGTAAGTTGTGTGTTGTCTTTTCAGGATCTTGAAGGGGATGAGAGTATGTTGTTTTTAGTTCATGTTTCTTTGATTCCTTCTCTGCCCAGACTTGCTTAATGCCACCCATCTGCATCATTTTAATAGTGTGTTCAGCACATTGTGCAGAGGCCTTCAGGGCTTCATTATTTCCCTTCCTGATCTCAAATGTTGAGTTGCGTATTTGGACAGGTATGTGGGACACATTCGTTTTGTCAGACAGTAAGGCTTATATGCTGGCTAAATTTATATCCAATCACGATGATTAAAATATTCATATATGGGGAAAACATTTTTTTCAAGGAGTAATAATAATCTCTTCTATCAATCAATATAATCCTTGCATTTTGAAAAGCGCTATATCAAAATGCAAGGATTATAGTCAAAGAATAGTCAAAGGATCCGAGTGCTTTCTGGGACTTAATCATACTTGAAAAATTGTTTCTTATCCAAAATAAAACAACAAACCTGAAGAGAAATTGCACTCTGATGCAAGCCCCAGTAAGTTCTGCAGAGGTTTGGGCTAGACAATACAATACAAATTTACATTTATGTAGCACCTTTCATATCAGAAGGACAACTCAAAGCCCTGGAAATTGAACATGGTAATCAACGTTAATAGATGTTGTAGTTCTTCATGTATTATTACTTTCTCATAGTTAAGTACCAATATTTTTATAGAGCAAGCGCATAGAGATGCTTATATATTCTTTTTCTTTCTGTTGCAGATATTCTGGAAAGAAGCCCAGCAATTTGGGCAATAATACAAGGCTTGTGGAATGGATGCCACAAAATGACTTACTTGGTAAAGAAATCCCTTGTGGAGAAATTACCCACGAGTTTCTATTCTTTGGCTCATTTCAGTTGAAAACAGTAAAAGTTCCTCTGAAGAACTAACAAGTGTATGGTTGCACAACTAATATATATGAGCTTTGTTATAACATGCCCATGAAAGCCAGCCAAAGATTGATCTGAAAAAAAATATTCATTATTACTGAGATCTGGTATTTATTATTATTATTATTCATCGTTCACTCGCCACATGCAACAGAATATTGTCCATCTTGTGGAGACATCTCATCTGCTCCAAAGTAAAAGAAGCTCTGATCTAGGCAGTGCTGCCAGATTTTACTTTGTTGTCAACATAATTAAAAGCTTACTAGACAGCGATATTAATGCGGTTTTAGCTGGTTAGGCTCTAGCAGTTATCCCATCGCACACTCTGGGGTCCCGAAGCCTTGGCTCTTGCTAACCTGCGCCTAATACTTTCCGGAATTGGGTAAGCAGGACGTGTCCCTCCCAAGGGAGAGAGCGCACATTCCATTCCAGCAATCTATCTCTGGGATACATGGAATTCTCAGTTTGGTGTGAATACTCTTCAGCATAGTGATGGGTTACCACATGTATCAGACACCTGGCTGACCAGAAAAAAATCTCTCTTATGAGAGGAAACGTATATTTCCACCATTTGCATTTGTTGCAATTTTTGATACAGTCAGTTTTATCTTAAGCAGCTTCTTGGTATCAAGATATATGAGTTGTGGCCCAGTAACCTTTGTTGGCATGCCTTCTCAACACCACCCCACACCTAAATCACCTCTTGTTGACTGATTTCCCTTACTAGTTGGGCGTATTTTCCGGTTTTCATTTCTCATTTCCTTCATTTGTGGGTCTTTTTGTCCGCTAAATAGATTTGGAATCAAACTATCTGCATTCTAAACTAACTATTTTGTTTATACAACTGTAGGTCACTCAAACATAAAAGGCTTTCTTAGCCACGGGGGTCTGAATGGTATCTTTGAAGCGATGTACCACGGGGTACCTGTAGTTGGAATTCCCCTGTTTGGTGATCATTACGACACTATGACTCGGGTCCATGCAAAAGGTATGGGCATTTCATTAAACTGGAAGACTATGACTGAAGATGATCTATACAACGCCATGGTAACTGTGATTAAAGATCCACGGTAAGAAAGACATTTTTGTCAAATTTAGCAAAATTATAAAGTGTGGTGGGGCACTTTGTTTTCCATCGTTAAGGATGGGACCCAAGTTTGGCTAAAAGAGAATATTTGTATAAACGTTTTATTTAAAATTTTCGATATCTGCATTTGTCCACATTTGGTTTCATATTTTTGGATTAGCACAAATGTTGATCACATTAACATAAACTGAGTTTTGGCACCATTGACTGGACCAAATCATCATCAGAAAAGCATCATCACAGCTGTGGTGGTGGAGTGACGTTCCACTATGGAAAGGTTTAAACCAGGGGTCTCCGACTAGTTGATCAACATTAGGTGTTGTATCGCACGTGCTCAATAAAATCAATATGAAGGAGTGATATTTACTGCATTTCAAATAATAGTTTATATTTGTTTTCAATTGGACTAATAACTATGCAATTCTATTACTCATTCCTCTTGTCTTTTTGATCAAGCGCGAGAGTGCACCTAGCATTGATCGACTAAGACCCCTGGTTTCAACGTATGCAACAAATTCCTGTGTACCGTAAATGCTAATTTACTTTTCTGTTTCAAATTACAATAAAAGTCTACACCCTTTCCATTTCTTGATCTGAATAACAATTGCTTAAAATCGATCATAACAATTCTGACTCGTCAGTCAGTAAGTGACTTGGTTGCATCATGTTTATCATTAGTCTGGTGTTTTGTTTAACTAAATACAAAAATGAAATGAATAATAAGTGCATTTGTTGCATTTTTTAGATACAAGCAACGGGCTGAACAGATGTCTCAAATTCACAGAGACCAGCCTGGGCATCCTGTTAGTCGAACCGTCTACTGGATAAACTACATTCTCCGTTATAGTGGAGCAGAGCATCTTCGTGCTGCTGTTTATAATATCCGGTTCTACCAATACTTCCTGCTGGATGCAGCGCTGCTTGTTTCACTGAGTGTTGTTGTAACATACAAGATAGGATTGTGGATAGTGAAGTTGATTTCCAAAAGATTTTCATCCAAAGTACTGCAGGGTAAAACTAATGGACATTGCTACAATGGTATAGCAAACGGTAAACATCGGAAGAATGGTCACGTCAAACATGAAAAAAAAGTGAAATGAACACCTATGCAGTAATATTGGGAAAGATTTAACCATTAACTATATTGTTGGTGTAATACCACCTGTAACACATTACTGACAGCATTTAGGAAAATAACTTAAAAGTTCACCATTTAACCTCATTTTGCCTAAAGTTCCACGTGCTGACAAAGGACCATTATTGATGAGCACAATTTAAAATGCAATACTGTATATCTGATTCTTCGCATTCCTGCACAAATTACTTTGGCACTGAAACTGTAAGGGCCTTAATTCTTAAAATGTTTTATTATGAATTTTTATAAATTGTTTTGTGATTTACTAAAGTGTGCTGGGTGCCCCAGTTTAAAAAAAAGAAAAACGAAGATGATTAAGGGTTTGATACTTGGATACTTTTTTTTGTTTTAGTGTTGGTAGAAAGATTGTTAGCTGAGGGCTGTAGTAAATAGTATATTACATATTATATTATAAGTTAAATATTTAATTGTGGTGTTGGTACAGTCAATTATTTGACTCAGGTGAAAAAGTTTCACCTGGCGCAATGAGTCTTTTTTAATGGAAATCCTTTTGGCTGGCTGTCCAGATTTATTCAAGGGTCTGCACGGTGTTTCCCCACCATTTTTGTGATTTTTTTTNAATGGATTGGGCACACATCCAGGTTTCCCTTACATATACAAATGCTTCACAGAATCAAAGTCAGCAACCAGTTTTATAGTTGTGAAATGCAAAGAAGTAATGTTTGGTAATTACCCAAGTGCAGTTTCATTGAAGTTGTTTTCCAAAGATAACCTTACCTGTTCAAGTGGTTCATGAGAAGGAAGACAAGTTTATTGTGTACCTTCGAAGCTGTGCATTGTTAGTCTTTGTTATAATTTGCAAATATGGGAAATTTATATTGTTTACAACAAATAGCAGCATATTTGTATAGGTACTTTTTTAACTTTAAGCAGTGTGTCCAAGAAATCAGTAAAGATACTCTGCAAATTCAATTTTAAAAATATGGCATCAGTGATTGGTAACTGATTTTTCCACATCACACTTTACTGAAGTTTAGATTTTTACTACAGTGTAAATTTTCATAGTTCACTTACATATTGATTCCAGTTGAGATGCGCACCAATAACTCGATTGTCCAACATAAGCCAATCTGTCAATGATTGAACAAATCTCATCAGAATTTTAACTTACTGCATAGATGTAAGGAATGTTGCAGGTCATCAGGCTGTTCAATGGATGGACACAATCGATATATGAAAAAGATAGAATTATTGATCCTGTTACTACTTTCCTGATTTGTTCCACTTTATTGGCCTGCTGATGGATGCACAGAGGCTGCGAACATGAGATTGGTTCATGTTTGTCTGGGCTATGATATCACTAACTCCTAAATGTTGTTGCCCATCACTTGCCAAAGTACTTGTTGCATGGCCTTTATATATTTCCATCAGAATGTGGGTGAACAGTGTCAGCTGTTACTGATGATTTGAACCCTGTCTCATCTTGGAAGTTTCTTGTTTTTGAGAATGCTTGGGGCACACAATGCACTCCGTTTTGTAGCTATTCTACTTATAGTAGCCCAGTGCTGCTTCCCTATATCTTTGTCATAGTTGGTCTACAGTGTGACATTGTGTTTACTTACAATATGTACTAGCCCTGCTGTGAGTGTAGATTTTCTTTATTTATTACAATACGATTAGAGTTCATGTAGTTGACAAATTAACTCAGAGCTTCTCATATCCAATATTACTGTGGTCTCTTGAGTTTTGACTAGGTTATGTACCCATATAAAGATTCTATCTTTATCTGTTTCTATCCCACTTGGAGCCACAGTTGGTCACCGAATGTAGGAAATTGGACGGATTTATGAACACTTTTTTAAAAAATGTAATGCTTGAACGAAGAAAGTTTAATGTAAATAAGTTTATGTTGCTTTCATTTCTGTTCAAAGTACTGTGCAATGCTGCCATGAAGTGACCATAGAGAAAGCAGTCAACTGCTTCATGAGGCAATGAGTAGTGGGGTGTTAACTGTGTGGTATTAACACATATACTATATGGAGAGATCTTTTGATTTGTTTTAATATTTGTTTTGCAGTAAAATAACAGCAGATACAATGTCTTCAAGCTGTAGCATAGTTGGGGTAAAGCTGTGAAAAAGCCAAGCAATAAGCACTGATTACACACTGGCCTGGAACTCTTCTTTTTTTAATATATATATGTAAAATGTAAATGTCTAATTCCAGCTACAGTTTTAAATACATACACTGTCATCTGTTATTGCAAAAAAAAAGTTAAATAAATGTAAAACATTCTGGTAGTTGTGTATACACTTCATAATTACTATAAATGAATGTGTACATTGTATGTTCCATTTCATGTGACAAATATATTTGTGCAAGGATCGTGTATACTATTTTATACTTCACCATTGCATTCATACTCTTCATTTGATATATCCATCTTTTGCAGTGGAGGGGGGATGTTAAATAACACAACTTTTTATGATGTTAGTATTGATTACAATCTTGCACTCACAATCACAAATTAATGAGGTGGTGTGAAATCTGTTTTTAAGTGATTGTTGATGAATCTACAAATGCACAGCTAATAACACTTTTGGTGTGAACAAAACTTTTAACATTTAATCTGAAATTTCCTTTATTATCACACAAAAGATGTTCTTAAGAACGTGAAACATGTGTGATTGGGAGAGGTTTCCAGAATACCTGAACATATTTGAGCAAGGATCTCTCATCTCACGTGACCCTTCTGTACTTTTTCCTGTTTCTCAATCTGCACCGGTAAATCTTCCAAAGATTTACTGGTGTATGCAATATTTTTTTTAAAAAAAGCAGTTTGATGCTGTGCTGGGAGGATGGTATTCTGGAAAAATGAGAACAGGTGGACCAAACCATCTTCATCCAAACCAATCTTGTGAAACCTTTAAACCTTTTTTTGATTTGCTGGGTGTCTGACACATAGCCATGCTTAAGAATATCGAAGCCAGACTGAGATTTGCACATACAAGTATGACCTTGCACCTAGAAATTTCCCAGTGTCTGGAATGGAATACATTTGTTGTCCCTGGAGGGATGCACTCTGCTTACCTTATTGTGGAGAGTATTAGCTGAAGCTTGGGGGTCCCTATAGTGTGTTGACATACTGTTGGAGGTCTGCCGATGTCTGGTCCTTCATCAGCAGAGCCTTGGAATACTGTGGACTTGCCTGGCTCAGGAATCTGACTCCTGAGACCACTCCAGAGGATTTTTTTTTTGAGAAGAAATTATTACCCCCAGAAAAGCAATCCACCAATCAACAACAACAGAATTACATGTATAGAGCGCCTTTCACGTTGGGAGGACGTCCCAAGGCGCTGGACAGTCAGGGGTCAGGACCCAAGCATGGGGGAGGGGTGGGGTAGTGGTGAGGGAAGGCAGAGAGGTGGGAGGGCGACCGAAGGCACGGTCGAAGAGAAGGGTCTTCAGACTGGCCTTGAAGGAGGCAAGGGAGGAAGCGAGGTGAAGGGACCGTGGGATGGAGTTCCAGAGGGTGGGGGCAGAGAGGCTGAAAGCCCGGCCACCGATGGTAGGGTGGGTCGGGCGGGAGACATGGAGCAGACCGGAGCCCGCTGAATGGAGGGAGCGGGCAGGCTGGTAGGGAGTCAGCAGGTCAGAAAGGTAGGAGGGGGCAAGGCCATGGATGGCCTAAAGGTGAGGACGAGAATCTTGAACTCGATCCTCTGGGGGATGGGGAGGCAGTGGAGTCGGGCGAGGGTGGGAGTGATGGGGTCACGGAGCCTGGTGCGTGAGAGTAAACGAGCCGCGGAGTTTTGGATGGTCTGCAGCTTGTGAAGGGAAGAGTTTGGAAGGCCGATGAGGAATTACCTGTGAGCTTCCTGGTGAGCAGCACAACGTAGCCAATGAAATGTGTGAGAACAATGCCACCATCTTTCTGCCCACAGCTTGGACACATATCCTTTCCCATATAATTCCCAGTAGTTCTAGGAGGTGCAGAGCCTGAGCAGCAGCTGCTTACTGTCTGGATACCAACCAAGGTGGAATCCAAGCCCCTGTGAACCTGTGTTCACAAATCCAGGCTCCAGTTAATGCCCTCTGGCAGCTGTTGAATTTTCCTTATCAGCTGTTTTACAGATATCTGCCTTCACATTGGTGGGAGGACCGACACAGGACAATTTGTAACATGCCAGCCACCTTGATGTTTTGGAATCAATATCCAATTCTGCATATCAGCTTTACACAATTTAACTACTTTTCGGTCCTCACGTGAGGGACTTTGGCAAATGCACGTACTTGCCATGAAGCTGACTACACCTAAAAGGTACCGAACAGATCAATGTGGACTAGAGCCTTCCTTCCCCCCTGCAGCCACTTCCCATTTTACCACAAATGCACCTCACCCTTTGGTCCATTTACTTTGTAAACAGATAAAAGAAACCCATCCACTGCATGCCTTGTAGCTTGGAACCACAAACGAGAACTGTTTTGGACACATGTCTTATACACCACATGCTTAACTTACATAGGAACTTTGCTATCATTGAAGAGGGACAGTGTACAAAGCAAAAGTTGGTGTCCACAACACCAAGTTACCGATATGAATCAAATTTTGGGATGATTTCCCTTGCGTCTTCTAGTCAAATGCAAAGATTATTTTTAAGCAATACCTTCAAGGATCTCCCTCTTGAGCCATTCAAGACCATGTACTGAAATTGAGGGCAGTACCACCATGTCCCACTGAAGTGTTTAAAATAATGAGTGCAGTGTACAAGATCTCCAGGTGAGTCTATCTAGATTGCAATATCATCTGCAAACAGAAGTACCCTAATCCTTTTATATATCTGGAACAGATGCACTAAGTCCTTTCTCAATGCTGTCCAATAAATTATTAATGAATACATCAAATACGATGGGTGATGGTGGACAACCTTGCCTTACTCCCTTTCGAGAAGGATACTCACCCGCACAAACCTCTACTCTTATCACACCAGTCCTTACCAGGCTCCACTGGCTTCCAATCACTGAACCGATTGACTTCAAGATTCTTTCACTCGTTTTCAAATCTCTTCATTCCCTCACACCCCCACTAACATATCAGACCTCCCACTCCACCACCCGCTGCCTCCGCTCGGCTGGCTCCAGCTTCATAATTGTCCCCCATGCACTCCGCTCCACCATCCCGCCTAAAGACCTTCCTTTTCGATCGTGCTAACTATCATCTCCCCCCTCCCCTTGGCTTGTTGTCAGACTCCACCACTGTCAAGCACTGCAGGATGCTACCTTGTGTGAAGGGCGCTATATAAATGCAAGTTGCTGTTGGATAGGCTCCATGAGTCTCCCACTAACCCTTACAAGGAATACACATACTAGATGAAATCTGAGATTTGACCACATATTCTTACAGCTTACAGCTTTTTTTTAATGGGGCATTAGGATGTGATGTATATGGATTTTCAGAAGTCTCTGATAAGGTATTACATAAGAGGCTTGTTAAAATGAGCCGTTAATCAACTTTCTATCTATGCTACCCTATTTCCATTAATACCATGCACCTTGATTGTTTTAACAAGCCTTTATAAATAATTAGCACGTCCTGCATGTTTCCTCCCCCGCCCCCCACACACATACACACGTGATTTTAATCAATATCAAAGTACAACTATTTTGAACAAAACGGTTTATTATGCTCTTCTCGTTTCATTCAATCCAATTAAATTATACTTTGTCTCTTCAAAACAATTATTAGATTACTTTTATTAATTTAACTCATCGTGATTATTTGAGAGAGATTATAGACCACAGAAAAATAACATGCACCCCTGCTAAAGATTATGTGCATTGGTACAAATTATAACCAGTCTAGAAAAAACATTTTAAATATGACTTGTTTCCAATCAGGAATATACAATATAAAGGTTGTAATCATTCACGTTTGAGTTTTCAACTAAATTAAATAAATGTTGAAATATATGCAGTTAACCAGCAGTTAACACTGCTAAATTTCTGATAGAAATTCATCAAATTAACTGACAAACAACTCATTGACATCTGTAAATTACTATGCAAACAAACTGCACTGATTAAATGAAATCCATTAAAATAAATCATTAAAGTGAAAGTTAATATATGTATTGGCATTGGACCGCAGCAAAGTACAAGTTGAATTTATATATAATAATAATCCTTGCATTTGATATAACACCTTATTACACCCTCGAGATATCTCAAAGCACTTCACAGGATGTACTGTAAAGTGGATTGACTTGTATTTTGTGGGCGAACAAGGCAGCCGGTTTGCACACAACATTGTCCCAGAAACAGCCATGGAGTGAGAATAAAGAATAAAGGAAAGATTGAGGCACGAAAATTAAATAAAATGCATCTGGCTAGCAGGTCCCGGGACCCATTATTGTATTTAACTTGTCCCCACCCCCCAACACCAGACTTAGTGGAAATGCATAAAACATATTTTTGGGGTTTGCAGTGTTCCACTCTCTTTGCAAAAATAAATTTTCATCACAAAACTTGTTTTTTTGATGAGTGAAGGCCACTATATAAATGCAAGTTGTTGTTGATTGTTTCAATTCTTTTTTAGACAACACAAAAGGCTGACAGGTCACTATGGATTACACTACCATTCATATGCGCAAGTGACATCCATGGCCAACTGATGACCAGGAAGTCAGACATTTTCTCAGTTGAACATATTGATCACAAATACAAAAAAAACTTATTTTATCGTCAATTTTTTTTTTTTTTACCAACCCTGCTTATATAGTGCCTTGTTATGTAGAATGAATGAATGTCTCCAAGTGTATTACAATGAAGAATAGGAGCAGGAAGGGAAGGAGGTGAGAGTTTATTAATGCTGGCCAAAGGCACGATCAGAATAAGAGATATTTGAGAAGGATTTGATACTAGGGAAAGAAGATCTAAAGGAAATAACAAGGTATGAGGAGGTATGAAGAGGAGAATAGGACTGCAAGAGATCTCAGAGATGAGGGTAGAGCAAGATCATGAAGGGATTTGAAAGTCACGTTGAGGATCTTGAAGTCAATCCACTGGGGTTTGCAAACAAACAGTTCTCACCAGCATTATTCTGAAAAATAAAGAATAATGCTGAATGATTTTAATTCCACATTGCTGATTCCTTTATTGCCTCAGTTCATGAATTTTCATCTCTTTACATGGTTCATCCCATTTGTATTCACATTATGTTTGGTGAGTCGAGTGACATATGAAAACCCATTACCATGCTTAAGAGTGTGCAAGCTAGAATGAGAACTGCATGCATGCCACCCACTGATGGAAAACCCCATGTTTGGAAAGGAATGCACACTCTCCTCCTGGAGGGATGCCTCCTGCTTACCTAATTCTGGAAAGTATTAGGCACATGTTGGCAAAAGTCTGTCCCTCCAAGTCCTGCTGACCAGCCAGCTTGGCTGTCATCAACAGTGCCCTGGAGTACTGCAGACCTGCCTGGCTCAGGAACCGGACTACAGAGACCACTGCAGAGGTTGACTCGATTTTGACATTCTGTTGCCAAACATGGCATGTTGGAGCGAGCTCAGCTCCAAGAAGACTCTGTTTACCTTCCCAACCTCTCCCAAGAAAGATAGTCACTTGTTGGTCATTTGACATCTGCCAAGTGCAGGGTTGAGCCCTCACCAGGTGGATGGCAGATACCAAGATCTCCTTGTGAGCTTCCTGTTGGCAACACGGCTCAGCGTGAACTGTGAGAGCATTGTTACAATCATCTTGCCTACAGCTCAGACACACATCTCCACCCAATTGAGCGATGCTTTCACCAGTTGGAGGTGCAGAGTTTGAGCAAAGCTGCTGGCCTCTCTGTAAACCAATCAAGGTGGATTCCAAGCCTTTGATATATGAGCATGTGTTCACAAACCCGGACTGCAGGTAAAACCTTCCAGCAGCTATCATCCCAAGTTTCAAAATGTCCTCATCAGCTATCTGATTTACACGCACATCTTGTGATTTCATTGTTGTAGTTAGGATTGTTTCCTTTCCTTTGTATGTGTGAAAATGATAAATATTTAGAATCAAAAAGTATACGTACGTATTCATCCTCTATTCCATAAACCGTTTTTGGTCAGTCAACAAAATAATCATAGAAATAACAAAATAGCATAGATTTATGCCATAAATCAGGAAATATTCAATCAAGAAACATTTATTTTGTTGGCCAACCAAAGAGATTGTCCACCGTTGCCAATAAACTTTACCTTGTAGTCCCAAAGCATGTTTTATTTCTAGATAGGAAAACCTGCCGTCATTATTTTCATCAAATGGTTTAATTTCTTCTTCTTGCGGTACACGTTCCCCTAGATTATTCATGAGGTCCTCATATGTTAAGTAGCCACGAGCAGCCCAATCTGCTTGATAAAAGAAGGACTGGAGTGCTGTTAGAAGACAAGAGCCATACATATTGATTGCAAAGGTATTTCTCATGTTGTGAGATTCTCAGATTAATTGATCTCGATTTATAAGAGCAGTAACATTAAAAACAAGTGAGCTCCTCCGATGGACTGGTAAAATCACTGTCTGATATGAAAAGTGAGCCATGCACGATGATACCATTCATTATGATGAGAATGACGTATTGTAAATCAAAAAATGCACAGTTAGTTGATCTCAATCGGTTCCAGTAGAGAGAACTATTATTGACTTTGGTTAACCTAGCCTAGGGAGGCGGAGAAAACAATTTCTGCTGGAAACTGTTCAAGTAAAGATTATTGGATCTTTGCTATTATAACACTGTATTGTACATCAATCACTGCTTCCATAGGTTGTCACCTTGACAGTTTCATATTTGAAGAATAGCCATTTGGCCAAGGTACCAGAGCCCTGATAGCCACTGAATTACATCCTAGCATGTGTCATCATATTCAACACACACTACACGTGACAGTTGTTACTGTAAAATGAATTCATTTGTTTTGACGTAAAACACTTTTAATTGTAACACGTTTCTGTGGGAACCAACTGAAAACCTGAAAATGCTCAGAATCTGAATTGTTTCATATAAAAATATGCTGGAAATTCACAGCTGGTGAATTGCAAGACTAATAGGTTTCAAATATCCACCTTGACCAGAAAGTGACATGGTACTTGGGGATAAGAACATAAGAACTTAAGAATTAGGAGCAGGAGTAGGCCATTTGCCCCATTCAATAATATCCTGGCTGATCTATTCTAACTCCACCTACCCGCCTTATCCCCATATCCCTTAATCCCTTTATCCACAAGAAACCTATCGATCTCAGTCTTGAATATGTTCAATGACTGAGCATCTACAGTCCTTTGGGGTAGAGAATTCCATAAATTCACTACCCTCTGAGTGAAGAAGTTTTTCCTCAATTCAATGCGAAAGGGCTTACCCCTAATTTTAAGACTGTGACCCCTGGTTATAGTTTCTCCAACCAGGGGAAAAAGTCTCCCACTATCTATTCTGTCATGCCCCTTAATAATCTTATAGGTTTCTATAAGATCACCTCTCACTCTTCCATATTCTAGAGAATATAGGCCTAAATTGCTCAACCTATCCTCATAACTCATCCCCCTCATCCCCGGTACCAGCCTAGTGAATCTATGCTGTACTCCCTCCAAGGCAAGTACATCCTTTCTTAAATAAGGAGACCAAAACTACACACAATACTCTAGGTAGGTCTCCCCAGGGCCCTACACAGTTGCTGCAACTTCTCTACTCTTATACTCTAACCCTTTGCTAACAAATGCCAACATACCATTAGCCTTCCTAATTGCTTGCTGTACTTGCAAACTAACTTTTTGTGACTGGTGTATACAAGGACACCCAAGTCCCTCTGAATGCTAACACTATCTAGTCTCTCAGTTCCAATGAAAGGCAACACCTGAAATAACTACCTGTACTTCTCTCTCAGATGCTGATCAGCCTGTCGTGGATTTTAAGAACTGCCTGTGCTGTTTCACAAGTCATTCTACTGAAAATGAAGCCGCTGAGCAGTAACTTACTATAGCTTGGGACATGCTGCAAATGCACTGCCACAGTACCTGAAGGGTTAATTGACAACACTTACACATTTTAATAATCCCCCCCATAAAATGGTCAGTCAATCCACAACTGTCTTTGGGACACTGCTGTGCGCAATTGGCTGCTGCATTTTGCCCACAAAATATACAGTCAATTTACAGTATATTCTGTGAAGCGCTTTGAGATGACTTGAAGACATGATAAGGCGTTTATCAAATGCAAGAATTATTATTATATTAATCTAGCACTCACCTCTCAGACTCTTTATCGAGGAAATCACAACAACATTTGTGACAGATGGCTTCCTTGTGAAACTCTCTGTAGTTGCTTGTCTCATCTGGACATCTGGAACTGAAGTAACAAATTAGATTGAAAATGTTTACCCAGATCAATGTAAAGCTTAAAATATGTTATTCCTTATGTTGGATCTTTCCTACTGCGCAATGATGAGCTGGTGAACTAATAATAATAATAATTGCATTTGGTATAGTGTCTTCCATGTCAAGAAGATGTCTCAAAGCTCTTCACGGGATTTACTGTAATGTGTAGTGGCTGTATATTTTTGTAGCCAAACTTAAATATTGTTGAAAAGAAGCTTAAGACACTCAGATTAAAATGGACCTCTATCATCATAAGTTCATCATAACTTGGTTATTGTCATATTAACAATATTGCAGTGTGGTTTGGGAGTAAAGGGAAATAGAGGCTGTCCGAAAAGTCCAAGTTTGAGAGCCTGTACCAGTGTGCTAGTTCTCACTGGTAACACATTAGTGTGTAGCACAAGAATCGCTCCCCTTGGAGTGCTGTGTCGCATGTGCTGTTAATATTAAAGTAATGATTGGACCTTTGCTATTAAACACAGTTTTGTGCATCAATCACTGCTTCCATAAGTTGTTACCTTGTTGATGTTTCCTCTCATAGCCTATTGGTGATGTACTATCAGTAGTCTCAGTCTGTCGGAGGTGAATATGTGGTAGTTTCAAAGTGAAATTGTGGCATGTCTGAGTCAGTTTGATTTGTACGATTCAGAGCATTGTCTTCCTGATAGAACTCATCTCTCAGCTGGGAGATTTGCTGGTAGACATTATCCAGTCTCTAAAGTAAATAGAGAGCAAATTAAACACCTAAGGACCATTCAAGATGTTTTTCAACCATAAAATAAAAAGCCATTTTCATTTTCATTGATGTCAATGAAAGAGAGAATATTGAGGACAAAAAATCAGTTCCAAAAAAAGGGCACGTTTGGTGTAAATTGGTAACAAAAAAATCTCACTCACACTGGGTTCAAAAATTACATGCGAACATGTGGTTTACAGCTGCACCGTGATGTACATGCATCCAGAAACCCCAAATGCCAAAAAAAAACACAATTGTAATGTCAGGGATAAAATCACCCTTTACCAATCGACTATTACCAAAAAATCCAGGTATTTATTGATGAAAATCAAGGAAAAAAATTGACGTTAAAAGATCCCTATAAACACAGTATATTTGAAAATACGTTGATGCAGAAGCTTAATTTACAGTATTGTGGTCAAGACTTAATCCCAAGGTGGCTGATATGTATATCTAAGTTTTGGGTCAATCCAATAGCAGTAGGAAAGATTTAATCAATGCTCAGAATGCCTGACAAAGATGTAGCATCATATAGACCTTATTCCTGTTGTCCTGAAGAAAGTTCAGATCCTATCTGAGCACGGGAACAATCGTTCCTAGTTACATTGTTAACCCATGTTTGTATATTTGTTTCTGCAGAGAAAATATGGTTCAAATGTTATCCTTGTCTCAACTTGTAAGACTATTTTGTCTTAAAATTTATGATTTATGTTTGAACCGAATTGTGTAAAATTCTTAAATTCAGCCTTAATTTGGAAGTTGGTTCTTTTTCACTAGGATGGAAATCCGGTTTCCCAAACCAAGGCTGCACTTAAGAATCATCCACGATTTTATGCAAACCTAAATTTAAAATGCAATAGACATACTTGGAGGAATTTCTGGCCTTCTGTGTGGTCACTAATCCTCACGCTCTGTGACTTTGTATTGAATTGATCCAATTGCCTAGTATGTATCCTTGAAATACTTCCAAAAAACAATGTATGTTTGGTAATAGCCACTAGAATGTATGCTTTACAATACGTATAACATTTTAATAAGGGTTGTAGACTGACACGTAGAAACAATATTAAAATAGTACTAACCTGATCCAGTTGGATTTGGAGAGTTTTCAAATCATCGGAGCCATTTTGTACTTTTCTTACTGATTCTTCAAACTGGTAGAGTTCATTGGCCTGAACAAAAAGTGAACATTTTTATTTTACATCATGGCAGAAACCTGGCTATATAGTTTGTTGAAAATCGTGCTCAGGCCAGGGAGAGGACAATCTCCATCTTTCTTCACCAGAATGTGGTTGAAAAATAATAATAAAAATAAACAAACAAAAAAATCGAAACCAGTTCTACCAATCAGAATTGAAAAAAAATCTTGTTGCTTCATTTTAAATCGCCCACAAAACGTATCGTCACTCCACTTTACTATATTACCTTGTGAAGCGCTTTGGGATGTCCTCTTGACATGAAAGGCACAATACCAAATGCAAAGATTATTTCATTTATTATTAATAATAAATCAAAATAGCATTGATCAAGCAGAAAAGAAAGGGTGGTGGTGGTGGTGGGGGGGCGGGGGGGGTGCGGGGTTGGGAGAGAAGCATTCTCCAGTATCTGGAGAGATGTTCTGTCTTAGCCAATCATTTAGGGTTAGACACAAAATGATAATTATAACAATTATCACATTGAACACTTATGAACTGCAGCTAGCTTAAACTTAACACAACAACAACAGCTTGCATTTATATAGCGCCCTTTACATGGGATAGCGTCCAGAAATGCTTGACTAAGTCCACGTGTTACAGCCTGTGGTTGTAAAGAAGTATGCATTGCATCTTTGAGCTCTACAATAGAGACATGAGACATAGCCTCCAGCAGATTAGATTGCATGTGCTTTCATAATATTAATTGCGAGGCACCAGAAAATAGCCCCAGGCTGTGGCATTCTGTGTAGCTGCTTTGAATCAGACACGAATAGACAATTGTACAATACTTTGCATAGCTGAAAAGCAGGTACAGCAAGATTCATACAAATAACATCCAAAAATAATTTTAAAGAAAAATTGGCATTGAACCAACAACTAATTATAAACCATGTTATAAGGGCGACTTAAAAATCTTTGGGTAGAAGACAAAATATCGAGGTTAAAGATTTACTGCTGGGTCTGAAGGAAGGTAACTTTGTATACCAACTTAACTTATAGTTACAACTTGTAGTCTAGAAGACGTGAAAAGCGCTATATCAAATGCAAGTATTATTATTATTATAGAACTTTTTACATGTTAATCTTCACTTTCAAGTACCTAAACAATGCAGTAATGCAATGAGGAAAGCTAATTCATTGTTGGGATAAAAAGAACAGTAGCGAATACAGTAGTTGTGCTGAAGCATTTCTGATGGACTGGTTAGACTACATCACTGGAGTTTTATTGAATTGACTGTATATTTCGCCCACTAAATACAGTCAGTTCACTTTACAGTATATTATTCGATGAAGCACTTTGAACGTCTCGAATACGTGATCAGGCGCTATATCAAATGCCAGAATTATTATTATTATGTATTATTATATTCAGTTTTGATCACCACATTACAAACAGGATATAGAGTAACAGTAAAAGTTTACCTGATTGTACAGGATGCAGAAAGTTAGCTAGATTGAAAAATTCCATTCCCCAGCTTGGAAATCCCCTAATGAGTCTAATAACATCGCTAAGATCTTCACCACAAAGCACACAGTCACTATATTTTACAGCAAAATCCTGTGAAGTGCTTTGCTCTATTCTCCCAATGGGAAAGGCATATAACCAATGCAAGGATTATTATTGTTCATATCAATAAAACAGCATGGTCGCATTTTTCTTAGACATTTTTAATACAAAATCATAATTTTGCTTAATTATCCAAAATGTTCAAATATATATATTAGAATTTAAAGCTGCTGAATGGAATATTTCTTGTTATTCTTAATAATATTCCTTATTGCTCTTATTTGAATTGTAAAATGCTGCAGTTTAATGTACACATTCACATGCTGTTAAGGTACCTGTACTTCTCTGCACTTTAGATAACAATATGGCTATTTTGACAAAATCCGAAGACTGGATTTTGTCCAAGATTCTCACTGATAAATTGGCATAAGGTAGAATTTCAAAAGCAATTAATATACTGCATTCTACAGATATACTATATATGCATCCACATGCACAGTATCCAAATCCCAGATTTTAACAATGATGTTCTGTTCCAGCACCGTTTAGTCACTGCTAATGTTTACACCCCTGAGTAACAGGGTGTAGCTTTTAAACTCTGGTAATAAATAGTTGGTAAAAAGACTAAAGAATGACTTCCTTTCATATATTTTGGTAATTAAAGCAGGAACTCAGGCATACCAAATGGTAGGTTGCACTCACAATGGATTTCTGATTTTGAGTCAAGTATTGGCAGTGAGCTGTGTTCTGGAAGAGATCCAGAGCATATATCCATTTCCCCTTCAACTGGTAAGTGCAAACCTGATTATAAGTCCGCACTTTCTTTCAGTCTGTTCATTTGTTTCAAAAGATTAGTATTTTTTCCCTATCTTAATCTGTTCATTCCTTTGATCTTCTCTGACTGAAGCTTGTGCCCCTTTCCCTCTTGCTTACAATCCACCATGACCTCATTCCATGCCTTTGAGCGCATTTCCATCACTCAATGGATCTTTTGTTGTCTTCCTGCAGTGCCCAGAAATAACTCTTACACAACTCGTGTCTCAAGCAGCCCCTGCTCCTTTAATAAGGAGTTGCCTGTGCTTACACCCTCTTAGCCCTCTGAATCCTCTAATCTTTCCGCTCCAATCTGATTATGTGCATCCCTATTGTTGGAAAGTTAAGGTGACTTAAAACCATGAATATACAAGAGTGTTATCAGCTTCATCAGGATAAACGCTTCAGAAACTTGATACTAAACCTGTGTGTTTATGAGCCTTCTAAGGGTCAGCAAACTTGTTTCCATGGTGCTGAGTTTGCGGTGAGATCAGATATCAAGGTGTCAAATGCATGAATCTTTCCTTTTACTTGAGTGGAGCTGGAGACACTAGACTCATTCACTTTGTGGATGAATTCATACAGGCTGGAAAATTCCTGTAAAAGAAACACAGCAAAGTGGCTGGTCAAATAAGTTTTCTAATTTTTTAAAATATTATTGTAGAAGTATTCTGGATAAAAATACTCTACTTCCTACAAAAAGCCATTATACAGGTGATAGGATTAAGACTGAGAACTGCTGTATTACTCTGAGCCTAGCAAGTATATATCAAAGTTAATATCAATAGAAATCTGATGCACACACATAAGATGTCTCAGAAGGCAGCCTCGCCTTGGAGTCAAAAGGTTCAAGCCCCACATCAGGACTTTGAATTCCCATACTCAAGGATGACACTCCAGTGTAGTGCTGGAGGTGCACTTCTTTGTTGGAGGTGCCATTCTTTGGGTAAGGTGGTAAACTGAGGTCAGGTTTGCCTATTTAGGTAGAAGTTGAAGATCCAACGGCACAATTTGAAAAGAGAAGGAAGTTTCTCCTGGTGTCTTGGCTAAAAATCCTCCAAATAAAATTGATCATTCACTACATGGCTGTTTGTGGGACTCTACTGTGCGAAAAATTGACTGCTGCATTCACCTACAAAATACTCTGCTCTTTACAGTATATCTTGTCAAGCGGTTTAAGACATTCTCTTGCCATGAAAGAAAGGTGCTATATCAAATGTAAGGATTACTATTTTTAATTAAGATACCACAGAGAGAGAGTGTCTTGCCACCTCAAGACTGCTCATAATTAAATGTCTGGGTCTACATCCCAATTGCATGATAAACAACCCCATATATTTTAATGAAACACTTTATAACAGAGAGCTACGTAATCAAATAAAGCTACATTATTCCTTTTTTAAACTAAACTAAGCCACAAAAATCACCCATGCATTTGTCTGTCAACTATTGTCTCTGGCAACTTTCCTTTAATGGCAATTCAAGCATTTCTTTTAATAACATTGATTTGTACAAAGATAGTAATAAATGACTCCTTCTTTCTAAGCACTTTTTCAGCTTTAATGTAGAAGGTGGTTGCAATGGAACAAAACTAATTTCATTTTATATTAGTTAGCATTGACTTGCTGCACGTGCCACATTTTTTTCTATATAACAAATCACCAAATCTATACGAGGGACAGCATAGATTTATTGTGTTTAATAAAACAGCAAGGAGAACTCTTTCAATTTTCGTATCAAAGTCCAGTACAACGTGTTGGTTGGATCCATAAATCTTTGCAATGAGGTCCGTGGGTTTCACTATACAAGCAGGAAGCGATGTTGACGTCAACCTTACTGATCTGGATGTCAGCACAGAGTGATCGAGCTCCACACACACGCAGATGAATGGGCTCCACAGTGCAACTGTGTTATAATTGAATTTGTGCAATAAAGAAAGCCCTTATAATGGGGTCACACTGTATCTTTATTTGGTCAAACATCAACAGGAGTACCTATCATACAGTTTAAAAATCGTATTATCTGACTAAATAGGGGGCTGTTATCTTGTATAAATACATTGTGGTGGATTGATTTGATTCAAAACAGCTGCCTTATTCTACCCTTTACTTGTTGTGGTGTATTTTATTTGTTTAGATGTCAGAGATGATACAGGCTGAATTAACATGGCACCCAGGCATCAGCAACTCAATTCAATTGAACATAACCAGATTTTCCTCTCTCAATTCTACTTCTTACACAGTAGAACACCTTATACCTGCACACTAACTATCGCATGTCTACTTATCCACATTGGGCTCTGATGCGGAAATAAATGTGGAGCTGTGATACTGACAAAAACATTCAGTTGCTCGCACAAGTGTGAGGTTATTCATGTGGAATCTACTCCCACAGCTACGAAATGTGGGTTTAGCAACATCATGCACATTCTTTCCCCCCACATTATGAAGATGTTTCGCTGTGTAAAGTGGGTTAGAGGCAGAGAAAGAAACAGAGATAGAAAAAGGAATAGTCATAGACAGAGTGAGGGGCATAGAGAAAGTTATTGAGAGATAGAAATTTAGACAGACTCAGAAAGATAGCGACTCAAAGAGAAAAAGAGAGAAACATTTGGAGAGAAAGAGACAGAGAGAGTGAGAAGGATTGGCACAGTGAGGTACTATAGAGTCAACTCTTGACAAACAATTTTTTAAAGTTAACATCATAGTTAATTTGTATTTTATGTGATGTTCAATTATCCACACTGTTTGCTTATCTTTAATTTTGATGCCAATTATTGCTAATAATCCACGCTTCACAACAAAAACAACAACTTGCATTTATATAGAGCCTTCTACGCAGTGGCGCAGAATGCTTAATAGCAACGGAGCCTGACTTCGAGCTGGGTGGGTGGGGGAGGTGTGGGTGTTGGTGGCCATAAACACGGAAGAAGAGGAAGGTTTTCAGGTGGGACTTGAAAAAGGGGAGAGAGGGGGCAAGGCGGCGGGATTGAGGGGGAGTTTTCCAGAGTTTCGGAGTTTAGTGACTGAAAGCGCGACCTGCAATGATGGGGCAGAGAAAATATTTAACCTCGGGATCGTAGAAATTTGCAACAGAGAATGCTGGTGGCTGTTCTATCTACTCCAGTCCCATTCCCCTAACCTTTTCCTTCCGTCATTAAAAGTCCACCTCAAGCCCGCACTTTTAGTCATCTTTTCCCTCCCCACCTCTTTGGCTCCCACCTCTCAGGCCTGATGTCCCTAAAGCAGTGTCAAGTCTTTGAGACATTCTCCTAATGTAAAAGGCACTATATACATGTAAATTGTATTTAATAAATGGAAATATAAGTTGCATTGTATTCAAATTAATTCGGCAGAAGGAAATGAAGAGAATAGATTATTAAAGCTAATGGCTTGAAGCACCATAATGCACAATTAATTGGCCCAAATGTCAAGCACTGGTAAAAGAAGCAATTTAACCCTAAAGTCAATTTAAATGAAACAAAAGCAAAATGCTGCAGACGTGGAAAATTTCAAATAAAAACAGAATTGCATCAGAAAGAGAAAGATGGGCTGGCATTTTGGGCATAACTGTTCACCAGAGCTGATGTGCAGGAGGCCATATTGGGCAGAAGGACACAATGCAAAGACAAATCTTTTCCAGTAATTCCACTGTCCTTTCATTTCAAAGCAGCCAAATTGAGGGCCACATATAATGAAAACACACTACAAGTCTGTTACCTGGTCATCAGTCATTTTATTCATTCTCTCCACATTGTCCTTTAACTCTTCACGTTCAGCTTGCAGTAAGCCCAGCTCTCCTCTGATATGAATAATGTCATCCTCCAGAGTGCTAATTTTCTGTTATAATAAATGCATACAATTTGTGTCAATAATAACCCAAATTTTACTCAATAGATAACTTTCATCAGAACTATTGTGAAATTATAACATTTGCACACCATTCAAATGTCATTCACTACTGAAAGGCCATTCAGCTACCTAAATTCAGTCACTGGGCTCAACAGTAAATCCTGTTAAGTGATTTTGATGGCCTTCTATATGAAAGTGACTATGTCAAATACGAATTATTATTTATTATTACCATATAATTCTCTATATCATCCAATAAAGTAAACCATCATCTCACTTGTGGTTAAATCATAAACTGCACTAATCTGTATATTATTTGGAATAACACAGTTTGGAGTATGTCCCAAGACAGCAAACAATCCAATTGAGAGACCAATGATAAACCACTTGCATTTTGTTAGTGTTCAGGACATCAATTTATATAAAAAATGCTGATTTAAATCTGACAATTATGTTTTCAAATACTAGTCCCATATATCTCCTGTCAATCAACTAAACCCCCTGATAATAATAATAATAATAATAATCCTTGCATTTGATATAGCGCTTTTCACGTCGGGAGGACGTCCCAAAGCGCTTCACAGAACACACTGTAAAGTGAATTGACTGTATATTTGTGGGCGAACGCGGCAGCCAATTGCGCACAGCAATGTCCCACAAACAGTCGTAGATTGAAAATGACCAATTTAATTATTGTTTTTGGTTTTTTGGAGGGATTATTATTAGGCGTGTGGAGTAAGGAAACTTGCCCAAGGTTTCGCCCTCTGCCTGGAATTGAACTCAGGTCTCTCACTTGCAAAGCGAGTGCTCTAACCACTGAGCTACAGGACTCCACAAACTTGATAACTTGATACTACAAGGAGAAGGGCTCAGTGTATGTATGAATACATAAATAAATGTAGCTGGGATATTGACAGCATGGTGACTTAAATGATAGTGACAAGTTAAGCCAAGTTCAGGTTATCAGGAGGTTACAGTCAAATAATTGCTGAGCATTTATGAAGAAATAATTATTAAATTATTCATTTAGGGGATCCATATGGAGCTCATTGAGAGCTAGTGTCAATATAGATAGCCACCACCAACTAGATAAATTGACCAAAATAGAATAGATACCCTAACAATAATGTGAACGAGCAATATCAACGCTGTGACATAATGTCGTGAAGCAAATTGCACTGAATATGTAATTCCCAGTCCTCTATGAACTAGCACTGAGTGAGGCAATCCATAGGGCAGCCGCTTCAAAGTCTCTGCCAGACAGCTCATCAGCAAGTAGATTTGGACCTAATCGTTCACAGTCATATGGGGTTGGTGTTTTCCCCTCAGCCAGTTATCAACTGAGACATTGCCAGTAACATAAAATCTGACAATGTGATCGTTATCACTATTGTTGCATTTTCACCTGAACATTTCACCCACAAAATATACAGTCAATTCACTTACAGTATATTCTGTGAAGCACTTTGAGATGTCCCAAAAAAGCGCTATATCAAATGCAAAGATCATTATTATTATTACAGGCTTCACATACTGTACCTTGTCTATCATCGCTATATTATGTGGATGGTTCACATCTGATTCTGCATTTTGCAACTTTTTGCTTCGGGAAAGGGAAAATGTAATCTCCTCAAGCTGTAAAACAAATTATGTGAATGTGAAGAATTACAAACACAAATTATTTTCACCATTTTACAAGAAAGTCATTTTTAACAAAGGACCTTCAAGAAAAAGAAAAACAAGAAAATTAAAAAAAGAATACAAGCTACAGATGGGTAGCGTTTAAAATGCAAAAGATACAACAACAACAAATTGCATTCATAAGACTGTATTGTCTTCCCATTAGTGTATCAGATACATTTCTATGGCATGGTACAAATACGAATCTATACATGACATTTGAATGGAACATTATTTTTAAGGCAAAATTTCCTTAGGCAGCAATTAATTCTCCTGCTTAAAGTATAATATTGATCAGCAATCAGATAAATGGAATTATTTGTGCCCACAAAGGACAAACATCTCCCAGACAGATTTGTGCTCATATACCACAAGAGCTTTTCGGAAAATAATCATTGGCCCATTTTGATCTCATCCTTCCATCCCAACCACCCTCATATTCCAGTATTAAGCTGCTTGTGTATAGCTTGTTATGGGTTTACCTTCTCATATAAATCCTCCACTTTGGATTTCAGTTCCGCATTTCCTTCTCCAAGGCTCCCCTCGACAGAAGGCATCTTAACAGACTGCTGAGTGAGTTGTTCTGAGAGATGTCAACATAAAAAACAAACAAGCAATAAACGTGTCAAAAGAAGACTTTTAAAAGGAAACATTAAGTATGATATTTTCTGAAACAGAAACAGGCTATTTCAGACAGTATTCAAGATCCTGCATAAATGATCAACTAATAACCAAAATGCTGCAGATGCTGGAAATCTGAAACAAAAACAGAAGTCGCTGGGAATACTCAGAAGGTCAGGCAGCTTCTACAAAGAAAGGAAAGTGAGTCAATGTTTCAGGTCCACGATCCTTCGTCAGGTTGGGGCATATTGGGAGGGAGAGGCTTTTAAGGGCTAACAGAGAGGAAGGAGGCAGGACAAGGAAGACAAATGAGAAAATGGGGTAGAGGACAGGGGGTGATGGGTTAAAGAGGTGCTAATGATGCAAGTCAAAACAGATTGATAAAACAGGGGAATAGAGGTATTAATAATGCAGAACAAAGGTGGGTGGGGGTGGTGGGGAAGCAACAAAACAGGTAGACCAGAGAGAGAAAAGTGTCTCTGGGACCCAGATGATGTGGTAATGGTCACAGAAGAGGGGGTGGGGGAAGGTGAGGTGTTATGGCCTGAAATTATTGAAATCAATATTGAGGCCAGAGGGCTGTAAGGTCCTAGCAGGTAGATGAGGTGCTGTTCGTCGAGCTTGCGCTGTGCTCATTGGAACAACGCAGGAGACCATGGATGGAGAGGTCAGCGTGCGAGTGGGAGGGAGAGTTGAAGTGGCAAGAAACCGAAAGTTCAGGGTTGTGCTTGTGGACAGAACAGAGGTGTTCAGCAAATCAGTCACCCAATCTACGTTTCGTCTCCCCAGTGTAGAGGAGACCACATCGTGAGCAGTGAATGGAGTAAAGTGGAGTCCTGTAGCTCAGTGGTTAGAGCACTCGCTTTGCAAGCAAGAGACCTGAGTTCAATTCCAGGCAGAGGGCGAAACCTTGGGCAAGTTTTCTTACTCCACACGCCTAATAATAATCCCTCCAAAAAAACCAAAAAAAACAATAATAAATTGGTCATTTTCAATCTACGACTGTTTGTGGGACATTGCTGTGCGCAATTGGCTGCAGCATTCGCCCACAAATATACAGTCAATTCACTTTACAGTGTGTTCTGTGAAGTGCTTTGGGACATCCTCCCGACGTGAAAAAGCGCTATATCAAATGCAAAGATTATTATTATTATTATTACATTGGTGATAGTGCACAAAAATCACTGTTTAACTTGAAAACTGTGTTTGGGGCCCTGGACAGTGGTATGGGAGGAGGTGAAAGGGCAGGTATTGCATCTCCTGCACTTGGCATGGGAAGGTGCCAGGTGGAGGAGAGCAATTGTTGGTGGTGATGGAGGAATGAACCAGGGAGTCACAGAGGGAACTGTCCCTTTGGAATGCTGAGAGGGGAGGGGAGGGAAAAATATGTTTTTTGGTTGGATCATGCTGGAGATGCCGGAAATGGCCAAGAATTATTTGTTGGATGTTGAAGCTGGTGGATTGGATGGTGAGGACTCAGAAGAGGGGAGGGGGTGAGCAGAGTTAAGGGAAATAGAGCGGACACAGTCAAGGGCCCTGCCTACTACAATGGATGGGAATCCTCGGTCAAGGTAAAAGGAATACATTTCAGTTGTTCTGGTGTGAAAGGTGGTTTCATCAGAGCGGTAGAGGCGGAGGAACTGGGTAAAGGGAATGGAGTCTTTACAGGAGGTAGGGTGGGAGGAGGTATAGTCCAGGTAACTGTGGGAGTTGGTGGGATTGTAAAAGATATCTGTAGATATCTGTACAGATATCTTTTTCCCCCCCTTTGTTTGCATCATTAATACCTCTTTAATCCATCATTCCCTGTTCTCTACCCCATTTTCTCCTTTGTCTTCTTTGTCCTGCCTCCCACCTCTCTGTTAGTCCTTAACAGCCTCTCCCTCCCAACATGCCCCAGTTCTGACTTACTTTCCTTTTTCCATAGATGCTGTCTGATAGATGCTGAGTATTCCTAGCGACTTCTGTTAATAGCTATCCATCTTGGGAGAGGAGAAGGAAAGGAAAGTATGGTCTCCTAGGAACTGAGCTAGCAATAATAATAATATAATAATAATAATCCTTGTATTTGATATAGCACTTTATCACGTCTTCAAGACATCTCAAAGAGCTTCACTGAATATACTGTAAAGTGAATTGACTGTACAGTTTGTGGGTGAAACGTGGCAGCCAATTGTGCACAGCAGTGTCCCACAAACAGTCGTGGATTGAGTGACCAATTTATTAATTTTTTTGAAGGAATTATTTCCTTGCTAGGCACACAGAGGATCAGATAAGCCTCCACCACCCATCTTCAAAAAGCATGAGATACAGAGAATAGTTCCACTGAGAACTCGAAGCACATATATCTCCTCCTCCTTACTCATATGATAAACTATGAGTCTAGAAAGAGCAAGATTCAATGATCAATCATGACTGAAGATACACCCACCCACCTACTTGTTTTGGAATGGAATGTCAAAATGGAGACAACTCTGGTGGTCGCAGTTGAGTGGTTCCTGTGCCAGACTCCGCTGTAACTTCAAAGAATTACTGATGATAAACCAGTCAGTCTGGCACATCGGCAGGACTTGGAGGGGCAGTGATTCTTCCTTTTCAGCAACAATACACTAACAGGTGGAGCTAGCTGGACAAGCAGCTTGACAGACAGTGCTTCCAATGGCTGGTTAAACTCTAGCAGTACCCCTCATCCAATCTGTGGTCCCCACAGCCCGATTATTAGTGCATTTAATACTCTACTGAATTAGGTAAGCAGGGTGTCGCCATTGTGCATTCCTATCCAGACAGAGGGAAGGTTCCATGTATGATGTTCCATGCATATGTGCAACTCTCAGTTTGGTTTGGAAACTCTTGTGTAAGCCTGGTAACAGGTTTTCACACGTGCCAGAGAGATGAGAGAGAAAATAAATACATTAATAATGATTTTTTTTAAAATGAGAAAATAATCATTAAAACCTTTAATAAATAATAAAGGCGAAATGTGATGCTTCATAGAGTCATAGAATATTACAGCACAGAAGAAGACCATTCGGCCCATCGTTTATTTTAAAAATTATCACATTGAAGCTGTTGTGAAACATTTAATTATGTATCTTCAAAGAGCTCAGCGGTGAACTGTTTTAAGTCTGGGCTGTGGTTGCATTGATCTGCTGACATGAGTTATGAACCCTGCAGCAAATTTGATTTTAGATGTTGGTAACTAAGACTCAGCAAGTCACACAATGAGCTTTTAACAGGTTTTACTTTTTACTTTATGAAGAATATCATAATTAGCCTTTCAACTCCTCAAAGTATTATCAGAGCAACCTGTCTTGTCTAGCAACAACAAGTCAGTAAATTAAATTCCATTGATCTAGTACAAAGGAAGAGAGCCACCCTTCTTCTAAATGCAATTCTCAACTTTTCACCTGCTCAAATCTCGCTCATCCTTGGGACACCTTGAGGACTGTGCAGCAACAAAGTGCACCTATGTTCACCTAGATCAGGTGTACTGCTTATTTATCAGGGAAGAGTGTAATAATCAGGCACAAGTAATATGAAGGTAAGGATGAAAGAAAAGACAATTATCCATCCTTATTGCCTTTTCATTAGTACCACATACCAAACACCCACTATCAATGTTTCCTAGCACCAGAATATACCCACCTTCCTACTAAAGGATGTCATGCAACAGTGAAAGAACATCTCAGCGATGAAAAATTGTCTGACGATGTAATAAGGCTTATGTTAAACACAAGGAGTATTTATATTCAAGGATTATTATATACTGCCTCATTCGGGCAATGTTCTGCTTTCACAATTGGAGATTTATTTTGCAGCTCCAGAAAATATTATCACAATTCCAATGCTGATAGTAAAAGGACAAGTTATAAAGAAATACATTGCATTTCAAAACATTTCTTTATTCACTCTTACATTGGATGAAAAACGTTGTAAAACGATTTATCTTCATGATGCTGCAAAGTCATTGTATGTTGAGTTGCTAATATGTACTGCAGATACATATTAGTTGGGGCTTCAGTTATGTGGAGAAACGAGCGAAGCTGGGATTGTTCTCCTCAGAGCAGAGAAGTTGGCCTGGTTGTTGGCCTTAATGAAGTTAAGGTGACATTTAATAGAGGTGTTCAAAATGATGATAGGTTTTCATAGAGTAAATATTGAGAAACTAGTTCCACTGGTGGTTGGTTCGGTTGGTAACCAGGACACGAGATTTAAGATAATTGGCAAAGAACCAGAGTTCTTTGGCAGTGAGTTAAGCTGTGAGTTGTTACGATCTGGAATGCACTGCATGAAAGAATGGTGTAAACAGATTCAATAATAACTTTCAAAATGGAATATATAATAATAATTGGATAGATACTTGAAAAGAAAAGATTGCAATGCTATGGGGGAGTAGGACTAATTGGACAGCAATTTCAAAGATCTGGCACAGGCATGTGGGCGTGAAATTCTTCTTGCTGTTAAATACTAACTTTGATGATGGGTGCTTCTAGACTTGGACTATTCTTATGGTAACCCATGGTTATGCAGGTGTTTAATTTCTGCACAGCAGATTCATGTTTTTTTTAATTAATGAAGGGTAAATATTTTTACTCAGAGTATGGTATGTCCTCTGGCTGGAGTGGAGAGATATGAAGTAGTAGGAGTCAGGTGGTTGACAAATGAATCAGTTGCAGTCAGACAGTGTTCGGACTAAGTTCACCATCTTCCCACTTTTGTGTATGTATTTTCTAAAATTATTCATTATCTCTATTCGTATCTCTATTCATCTCTAAGGGTACGGTCTGATCCTATGTTATCATGTGGTGCAACCTGCACCATAATGTTATTATTTCACATTATCTCTGGCACGCCACTTGTACAAACAAAGGCTATGAGTCATTGACATGGAATTTCCATGTTTCCTAATCTGTTCTTCGTGGTAACTGTCTCATGCAGTAAATTATGAAATGCCACAAACTTCAGCCCAATTCAACTGACCCTTGTAGGGTGCAGAAACAAAATTATTTCCTGTACTGCATCGACCCACATATTCACATCTCTTTAAAGACATCTCTAAATTATCGAGGAGCTCAGAAATTGTTGGACCTCAACACAAGGAATGGGAAAAGATCCTCTTACATGCATAACTATTAGGATATTCCACCAGTTTGAAAATGTCAGTGCAATTTCATACAAGAAAGAGGCTGCTAGCTCTTTCCTAAAATTATCTCCAATATTCAGTAAATCTTCTTCTAAAAATGCACATGAATTTTTCAAATAAATCATTACGCTTTCAAATTTTGAGTCAAATACAAGTTCTCCAATAAAGCTTTCCTCAATTGAGGGGCAAAGTAGTTATCTTTGAATTGTGTGTCTGGGAATGAGTGTGAAAGCTCATACTACTCACGACAAGACTTGCTTCTGAAGTGAGCCAGCCTAGATTAAAATTCATGGATCATTAAATGACTCATGCAAGGATGACATATTTACTGACAAGTGGCAAATAATCTCTAAATGCTACTAAACTGCTGAAATAGTTTAAAATGAGAAAAAAAAGAGACTTTTTGTCAGCTGTCATTATCATTAAAACTAAAACACTATTCAGCAATATTTCAGCATTAGATTTCACATTGGTTGCAATTCTATTGCTGCAGAAATATACTGCTGCAAAATACTGAATCAACAGTATAGAGTCCTGTAGCTTAGTGGTTAGAGAACCCGCCTTGCAAGCGAGAGGACCTGGGTTAGATTCACAGGCGCGGTGAAGTTTCCTTACTAGACATGCCTCTGCTTAACTAGCAGTAAGTAGGAACTTGGTTGTTAGTCAATTGGTGGATCGCTTTTCCAGGGGGTAATAATCTCAAAAAAAGAATAATTTTGTCACTCAATCCATAACTGTTTGTGGGACACTGCTGTGAGCAATTGGCTGTCACATTTCGCCCACAAAATATACAGTCAATTGACTTTACAATATATTCTGTGAAGTGCTTTGAGACATCTAGAAGATGTGATGAGGCACTATATCAAATGCAAAGGTTATCTATCTATCTTCTACATATATTAATAAAACAACAATATCTGTCTGTGCTTCAAGAAGGTACTCAATAATCAATTGACATAGAGATATGAATTATACCTCATCGGAAAGGCCTTGCATCTGGGAATGACATGGGCATATTTGTTTTTGGGTATCTCCTATCGTTCATGAGTTATTTTCAATTTTGTGTTTTTCACTGCAGTTACACCTGGTGGCCGCCGAGTCAAAGTGACGCCGTGGCACCATGCGTTACAGAGCACCTGCGTATGTATTCACACACTGCAGTTACACCTGGTGGGAGTGCCGGCTGACTGTGGCGCTGTGGCATCCTGTGCCACAGAGCATACTCGTAGCCAAGTGGCGGGAACAAAATAAAGAACACAGATGAAGCTAAGCTAACAACAAAATTTAATTTTTAAGGCGCCAAATCCTCCCAAATGGAGTCCTCCCACAGGAGTCCTCCCACAGCAGTATAGATGAAGATGAAATGGCTCTGTGTGTCAATCTACATTCCATATTGGATCCTTTGCTTGCAAGTGCAGCTACTACAGGTACAGCTAGTGTTATTATAACAGGGGGTTGGCGGAGTTATAAAGCAGCTAGGCTGTGTTGTGCTTTGCCTAAGTGACTTGCATTGTTAAGGCATCTGCTATCCATACTGAAAGTTTATTATCAAAAACACAAAAGGTATTTTTTTTAAATGCCAGATAAAAATGCTGACACTGGATGATGAGAAAATTAAAAGCGTGAGATGAAAGTTTCGGACATATAATAAATGTGAACATTCCTTGATTTGATCTTATTGGTTGTGCTTACGCTTTGAAAGTTGAGGATAAATTAGTGGTGAATCAAAACATGTTCAGTATCATTTCTAATTATCATTTATTTTTGGTAACACATGCAAACTCGTCAACGTGCTTAAGAGACTTTAAATCAAGCTACTCAGCATTCCATATAGTCATGGTTTCCATTTGTCTGGGATGGAGTTTGTATTGTCTCCTTGCTTGGATGTTTGAGGTATGCATTGGGATAGTACTGGAGTCCAACTAAAACTGCACAGCTTGCCATTCCAAGCTTCTTTCTACTTGTCCAAATACAATCAAATTATCCTGTTAGGGGTGGAGATAAGCGGAGACTCCTTGAAGCAGAACTAGCTCCAAGGTGACATGCTTGGCAACGGACTGTCGGAATCGAGCCAGCCCCCTGTGGTGGTCTCGGTAGTCTGTTTCCTAGCCAGGCAGGTCTGCAGTATTCCAGGGCATTACTGATGGCAGCGCAACAAGTTTCGGCAGGACCTGGAAGGGCAGATCAGTCACTGGGGGCAGGGAGTCATCCCACTCAGCTCCTGTTAACCCTGCAAGCCAAAGCCCTAACGGGTAGGGTGGTCCTAGCAGGACAAACTTGTCAACCAGTCAATGGCAAGCGTTGCAGTGTTAGGTGGTTAGACACCAGCAGTTACCCCAACCCACACTCTGGGGTCCTCAAGCCTTGACTCTTACCAATCTGCACCTATTACTTTCCAGATTAGCTCAGCAGAATGTGTCCCATTCCATTCCAACAATCTATCTCTGGGATTTCCATGTGTAGGTGGGATGCATGGGATTCTCAGCTTGGTATGGATACTCTTAAGCAATGTGATGGGTTTCTGCATGTGTCAGATACCTTGCTGACCAAAAATAAATAGAACCAAACCACCCTTTAAGACTTTGGCTTGCAGGTTTAACGGGAGCTGGTTGTGAAGAATCACAGTACCAGTGTCTGTTCCTCCAATTCGCCAGACTGGCTGGTGTGTCATCAATGGTGAACTTCATTTTCACACAGAACGAGGTATGAAATGCCACTAATTTATCCCATGGTCTCTTTAGTTCAATACATTGAAGTAATTGGGTGTTCTAGTGTTCAACGTATCAATGATGATGAAATGTTTTCTTACCTTTTTGCTGTCTTGTCGTTTGTCCCACTTTTATTTTTGCTATTTCTCCATGCAGATTCAGCACGTACAAAAATAAACCCACTTGGGACAAGAGAAGCAATAAGATGAAGAAACTGTGACAAATCCATTGTGGCTGGCACCAAGCAAAGCATCTGAATCTGCTTGCTGAGTACCTTTTCCTATAACAGAAACAGAAGACAAAATAAAACAAAAGAGGTGAGCTACAAGCTTCCGCCCAGCAAGAGACACAAGTGAAATACATTTTAATGTGAAAGCACTATAAGTACACCGACAGTTACAGTTTCAAGGGGTATATCAGATCTCGACACTGAGGTACATGACTTGGATAAGATGTAAAACTGAGGTCCTATCTTGCTTGTTATGGTGGAAATTAAAGATTCTGTGCCATTATTTGAGGTTCTTCCAATGTCATGGCTATCAAAAATCTTCAGGTCTGACTAGTCATTTACCAATTAGTTTTACTGTTTGTGGTATCTTCCTGGTGAAAATCAGTTGTAATATAATAATAATAATAATCCTTGCAATTGATATAGTGCCTTATCATGTTGTTGAACTGTCTCAAAGTGCTTCACAGAATATATTATAAAGTGAATTGATGTGTAATTTTGGGTGAAAATGTGGCAGTCAATTGTACACAGCATGTCCCACAAACAATCATGGATTGAATTACCAATTTTTTTTGAGGGATTATTACCCCTGGAATGCAATCCGCCAATTGACAAACAACAGGTTCCCACTTATTGCTCGGTAAACAGAGGCATGAGGATTTGTTATAAACACATGGGGGAGAAATTCCATCTGCGTCTGAATCTGGGTCTGAAGCAGTACTGTATAATGTTACTTCCTCTACACTATGTTCTTTTCAAGTTGTAGGTTATGTGTCTGAGAACAATGCTATCACCTAATCTTTGTATAATAAATTGTATCTAGTTGGGAGGTGTAGTACTGGTAAATGATCTACTGTAAAAGAAGTAGTTTTTTTTATTGGAAAACAACATCAAAAGCTTGCATTCATAAAGCACCCTTCATCAGAGGGTAGTGTCTTGGAATGCTTAACAGCAGTTTGGTTTGACACCAATTTAATTTTGTTTCGAGCAAGATCTGTTGATATGCTCACAGCTGAGCACAGACTAATATTCTTTGCATTTGTTATAGCGTCTTTCACATCAGAAGGACTTTTCAAAAAGCTTCACAGGTTTTACTATAGAAAATAGAGGCTTGAAGGGGTATGGGGATAAGGCAGAGCAGTGATACAGTATGAACACCTTGCTCTGAGAGCCAGTGCATATTCAATGAGTCGAATACTACTAGTAGTAATAATCCTTGCTCCTTGCATTTGATATAGCACATTATCACGTCGTCAAGATGTCTCAAAGCACTTCACATATACTGTAAAGTGAATTAACTGTACATTTTGTTGGCAAAATGGCCTCTTTCTGTGCTGTAAATTCCTATGATTCTATGTTGTGACTATCATGTTCAAAACCCAGATGGCATAACCATTGGTACATAACTTTAAAACAAATTTTGACTTGGATAATACCTCTCACCCTGTTTGTTTTATGGTATCTACGCTAAAGCACTCGCTATTCTTCAAAATCTGAGCCAAGAGCTTAAGTGGTGCTATTGCTATGTTAAGTTACAAACTCAATGTCTGGAACATGTAGCAACATGTAGTTGGAATAATTTATAAATGTTACTCATTGAAATTCTGATGTGATTTATTTATTAGAAAGGTCAAAGTATTTATTGTTCCATGGTTTAGCCTGTTGTACACAGTATAAATATGTAACACAGACAACATTGCAGTGTTGTCTACCCCTTGCATTTACCTTCCCTCCCCCCATTTTAAGTAATTCCAGATAATAATAATCCTTTGATTGATATAGTGCCTTATCACATAGACAACAACAACTTGCATTTATATAGTGCCCCTCACGCATAGTAGCATCCCAGAGCAAAACTGCTTCAGAGGATGAAGAGTGTAGGGACTGTGTTTTTGTCGGCAAGGGGAGGCACCATCCATCCAGAGCCCTCCATCAGGTGCCAATCAAATCATAGAATCATAGAATTATAGCACACAGCACAGTTTTTCTATTTCGCACAGCAGTGATCCTTTCGGTCGGTATAAGTTAGAAGGATCAGTAGCACTATTGGATTGATAATTCTTCATGATGCACTTGTACAAATTAGGTCCAGTTCACAAAGAGGAGACTTTCACACAGAGTATAATGCACCTTGCTTCATGAAGGACAGTGCTCTTTGAGGACCTAACCACCATCCATACACTCTGATCAACAACAACAATTTGCATTTATATAACGCTCTTCACCCGGGTAGTGTCCCAGAGCGTTTGTATCATTATGGTTGGTGATCACAGGGTCATTATGTTACCATCCACTGTGAAGACTCTCCTGTATCTGATATGAAGATTAGCTGGAGGGAAACTCAACTGGCTGGATTTACTCATTCTAGCTTTTTTTAAACGAAAAATTACAGCTCCTTTTAACAGCTAGGCGCTGGACATTTTTACCAGAACAGAAATAAATATGTAAATCCTAAATGTATACCCAGTGTTTTGAGGCTGTTCTCAATTTCACAGGTTTGTTAGCTCGTGATTTTAAACGCTATTGATAGCTTTTCCACCATAATTTTATGTTCAACAGTTTTAAAAATGATTCTGGCTAAAGCAAAACACAATACTGCATCGAAATGGGGACATATCAGCCTGTCTGATAACATTGTTTTTCTTGTCTATTAATGCCCCAGATTTTAATTTGACTAACATAGCTTTAGCGGTGGAACGTGGGATCGTAGAAAGGGGTTACCTGGTTGGCTTTGACCGGATCAGATTTTTTGGAGGGGAAGAGGAAAAAAGTAATTTTACAATTAGCAGGCAGTAATCACAGGTAGTAACAGAGGCGATCAATGGCAATCCTAAAACCTGCGGGTGAATGACGATTTACTGCTTACCCATGCTGAGCATTCACTGAGGACAGTTTCATCTTGTTATACTCCTCGTTCTCACCGTCAGAGTCATCGCCCAGCAGGACATACTTCTCCTTAGTCTTCAACTCCGGCATTGGGGCTAGGAGATTTGCTTCTTGTAATTTGTGCTAGTTCACAGTCACACACCAGACTTCAGAGGGACTCGGCTCTATGCCACTTACAGCAATGCTCGCTAAGTTACACTGACTTTCTTTTAAAAGAAAGTGTAGCAGTTCGCAGTTGAGGGAGTGGAGAAACACCTGGATCAAGTTACCTGGAAACTCCACCTCCCGAGAACAGAACGATCAAGCAAACAAGCCAGACATCTTCCCCCACCCACCACCTTGCTCTCACACACATACATTCCTTTGTCACAGTTCAGTTCTGAAATGCTTGTGCTGCACTGTGTAGTAGTCAATCAATTATCCAAATACATACACATTGTGGGCAATTAGCCGGCTACAGATCAGTGGTATTTAAATATCCCCAAATGTCTTTATTTATTTGCAATGAACAGAATATACAGAATCACATTGAAGTTTTCCAACCCCAACTTTTTCCAGACCAGAGGCTTCCTCTGATTTGTTTTTTATCTTCTGTTTGTTTGGATTATATTCATTAAAAAAGTGTTTTGGTCAGCCGGGTGTCTGACACATGAGGCAATCCATCATCATCTTTAAGAGTATCTAAACCAACTTGAGAGTTGTTCCATGTATGCTATCTATGGATGGAAATCACCATGTCTGGAAAGAAACACTCTTTCCTCGGAGGGATGTATCCTATTTACATAATTTACATCCAGCTTAGACCACCCTACCATTGGAGCTTTGGTTAACTGAGTTAACGGAAGCTGAGTAGGAAGAGCCCCTGCGCTTGCTTAGATAATATGTATCTATAACTATATAATATTATTTAAGGGAAATGGGGAAGCCTGCCCTGTTAAGTGGGTTCTGCAAGATTCCAAGTTGCGGGAGCTGCTTGCAGCCCAGAGCTAACAAGCAGCCTGCAGAGTAAAATAACACGTGGGCGCTAGCGCGGGGAAAAAATCCTCGCAATGGCATGATACTGCGGGTGGAGCCACACACATCTATAAAGCAATGCTCGGCACTCCTCACGGTCGCTAACTAATGGTCGTTAACTGGTATGTACTGACGTGTACAGGACTTCTGTACAGTCAGAGCTAGTTTCATGTTCCTTTACTAATGTGGTATTGTGCTGCCAGTTGTTATAGTTATTTGTGATTGTTATATTTGCGCCCAATTGTTGCATATCTTCCATTGCTGTGTTCCTTATATGCAAGGTAGCCTAAGGTTGCTAGGTTTTAATAAAAAGCTGTTGTTTCCACCGAATGTTTCCTCAAGTCTCTGTAGCATTCTAGACAAGAAAAGGAGTAAGCACTTCGGAGGGTAGTTGTCAACATTTGAGGTCAACTAGTACAAACAGACTCCAATTAGACATTCCAGTTACCAGGCATTGGGGTTAACTGTCTGTGGTTAACTCTGACTTGGTTGAGTCTCCTTTGAAATAGGGGCTCACACCGACAGGGTTACGAGAGAAGCATAGGGCATTTGGTACAAAAGCGTTAACAAAATTTGCACGTACATCAAAGGGTGAGATCCGTCGCACAATGCATGACATTGTGTTCAGTTCAAGGAGAATGGAAAAAAAGCTCATGTTACCGTTAGATCCTGAGGCCTTTGTTTTGTGCTGCTGAGGCATTATAGTTAGAAGATACTGTATAAAGAATGCAGCTACGTATAAAAGAATCAATTTCTAGTGTTCATGAGCCTATTTCGCAAATTAGGCTGTCAGATAGATTCTGTGTCAGTAACTTGTCTGAAGGTCACCAAGGGCTACATTTGTGAGTAAAGTTGCTCCATTATTGAGAATTTGTTGGACAAAATTTAGACTATTTTTGAATATGCCAAAAAATCTCTTTCTACTATTGTTGTTTTCTCAGTTTTCCCTTTAAGTGTCATTTTCATTGTTTTGCCTGTAAGAATTATTGAATCATAGCAGTAATGCTATGTGCGCTTATGCCAAAGTGATATGGAATGGAAAGCTAGATTTATACTGCCTGGGGGAATGTTTGAGAGAATTGAAAGGACGTCATGGAGAAGCTCGCAGTGGCTGTACATGCTGTGTTCATACCAGGAATAATGCAGCTGTGAATTGCAATGCTCCTAAAGTCACCTCCTCCCCTCATATATACTCCTTTCTCTATTCAAATCCTACTATGGGATCTTTGATGAACACGCAGACAGGATCTCATTTAGCAAAATCATAGCAGATTCACCACCATAGTTCAAAACTAAGGCTGTGTTTAAGAATTTGTCAAAATTTGGATGGTGTATTAAACTAAAAACACCCAAAAGGAATTTCTCCTTATAGATCTTTTGGGCCATTTGAACTCACGCTTCCAGGCAGGGCGAAACCTTGGGCAAGTTTCCTTACTCCACACGCCTAATAATAATCCCTCCAAAAACCAAAAAAAACAATAATTAAATTGGTCATTTTCAATCTACGACTGTTTGTGGGACATTGCTGTGCGCAATTGGCTGCCGCGTTCGCCCACAAATATACAGTCAATTCACTTTACAGTGTGTTCTGTGAAGCGCTTTGGGACGTCCTCCTGACATGAAAAGCGCTATATCAAATGCAAGGATTATTATTATTATTATTATTATATCAACCCAACCAGTTTCCAATGACTGCAATCTAGATCTGACAACACACACAAAAAAATAATAATAATAATCCTTGCATTTGATATAGCACCTTATCACATCTTCGAGGTGTCTCAAAGTGCTTCAATCAGAAGTATAAAAAGTATTGATGCGAAAGAAGAAAGGAAGATTAGGAAGGCTAAGAGGGATTTGAAAAATCATGGCCTCTTATGGGAAGGGTAATTATAAAGTCTTTTATAAACAAATTAAATTAGAATAGTCAAAGGTGTGGGACTATTTAGAGATGAGACTGGAGGATTCCTAGAGAAGGATATTCAGCAACTACTTGGAGATAATTATGCAAAGGAAAATCTTAACAATAATATTTAATAAAGTAATTTTATAAAGTAATTGGTGATTGACCAATTGTTTTATCTGAGGATTGTTGATCAGGACATCAGGAAAAACTCCTTTTTCTTTTTGAATTTACTGTATGTGCGTCTTTCATCAGTACTTTCAATTCCCGTGTGGTGTGGTTAATTTGTGTCACTAACCCCCTACCCCCAAGTTCTTTTATGTTCTTAGGAATAAGAGTGATTGTATGAAATATTTTACATTTCTGTTGTAAAATACATACAGAAGTTACCAACTACCTATAGTTATTAGATGAAATGAACATTGGTTCCCAAATCAACAATTCTCAAAACCTAGTTCTTCAAGGTTCCTTTACTAAGTCACTTTATAATTGTTATGTACAGATATTAATTACTACACCATAACAATTGCAAGCTGGGACACCCAGCTATCTGGAAGTATCGTTGCTTACCCCTTCCTCAAAGATTCACTTGATATTGGCTTGTTTTAAAAATGGGTTCAGTAGTGGCACACAGAATATGTAGCTAGTAAAGCTAATATTCTGGGTGCTGGACCAAAGCAGATGTTTATGAAAACATAAGATTTGATGGAACCAGAACAGCCACTTGGATCAGTATATCTAATGAGTACATGTCAAATTTGGGTACCATTCTCTAGCTAACTTATGCAATCTCCAGCAGTTGCATAAGTTAGCTGGTGAATGAATTGTCCATGGAGATGAATCTCTGTAAAGTCCCTTATTGATCCTCAACGTAATTGTGCAGAACTCAAGTTTATTGATCTAAAAACTATTATCACTATTGTTCAACTTTGACCAATAGCATGCCATGGATGATATTTCAATGCCTCCACAGTGCACACAGGAATTATCACTTTTCACTGAATATTTGACCATCCATATTCATCATAATCTTCAAGCCTGTTTTGCATTGGATAGATATACAACAATGTTCAATATCTGCGCAAATGGGGATGAACTTCCCTGTGTTTGTGAAAATAATGTGGTTATCAGATAATCTCCCAAAGCCTTATACTAGAAATAGAAAGTTGGTCATTAACTTCAGTTATTTATTGAATATTGCATTATGCAATTCAGCTACCACGTTTGCCTATAAATACACAATCACTACAAAATCCTGTGATTTTGGAGAGATAATGAAAAGTTGTCAAAATAAATTCAAGGAGGATATTAAAGAGGAAATGTTCATCTGGAAAAGACAAGGATCAATATAATTGAAGGAGGCATTCACCAGTGTTTACAGATTAGATTATGAGAGGAAACTCAGAGGAATATAGCCAGCTAAAGAAAGAATTAATACAGAGGAGGGAAATAATGAAGATTAAAGAAGGAAAGGTGGCAGTTAGGGAATGGTTTTCTAGAGAGAATGAAGGAGGTTTGTCGCCGCAGGTACTTCAGTCATTGCTAATAAACAATGACTGGACTCATTCATACCTTGTGAAGCTTCTAATTATAATAATCCTTCCATTTGTTATAATAATAATCCTTGCATTTGATATAGCGCCTTATCATGTTGTTGAGACACCTCAAAGAATATACTGAAAACTGAATTTACTCTATTTTGATATAGCGCCTTATCATGTTGTTGAAACATCTCAAAGTGCTGTAAAGTGTAATGACTGTGCATGTGTACACAAATGACTGAATATATATTAACTGTTTGAATCAGCTGGTCCAGATAACTCAAGCTATAGACAGTATAACAATAATACTACATGCATTTGATATAGCCCCTTATTGCCTTGTCAAGACTCCTCAAAGAGCTTCAAAGGATATACTGTAGTGTGAAGTGTGCATTTTGTGGGGGAATGCACAGCCAATATTAAGCCCTCGGGGACGTTGCCTTGTGCGAGGGGCGCTATGTAAATTCAAGTTGTTGTACTTTATGAGAGGGAGGGGGAATTAAAAGTAGCATTTTACCAGAAGGCGTGCTCAGTCTGTGAACATGATGTTAGCAGTATTGTGAAAAATGCTTAGAAACAACTTTTACAATATTCAGAACCACACTTATACAATCATAAAAGCACAGAATTTGCAGCTTGGAAGAAAGCTATCTTTATTCAGCCCATCATATCTGTGTTGTCTCTTTGAAAGAGCAAACCAGCTAATTCCCTTTACTTGTCTATCATCTTACTCCTGCAACTTACACCTTAATATATTCATATGAGATAATAATGAATTCTTGTTACATGGCTGTTTGTGGATCTCTTAACAGATGAAGAGAAATTGTGGTTATTTTAATTGTGCCTAAAACTGACAAGAGCCAACACCACTCCTCTATCACCTGAACAGAAATATACTTGTGTACATAGATGCTGAATTACTGCTGAAACAAAGTTTTAGATTGCTATGTTAAAAACAAAATTCATAGTTATAATGCCAGGTGTCAAATTGGCTCAATTGGTAACAGAATCTTATGGGTTCAAACATTATGTTAGGACTTTGAGTTTATTGTCTGTGACACTTCAGTGCAGTGTTCTGGCTCATCAATACAAATATTTTTGAACAAATTAAGATAATAATAATAATAATAATAATAATCCTTGCATTTGATATAGCGCTTTTCACGTCGGGAGGACGTCCCAAAGCGCTTCACAGAACACACTGTAAAGTGAATTGACTGTATATTTGTGGGCAAACGCAGCAGCCAATTGCGCACAGCAATGTCCCACAAACAGTCGTAGATTGAAAATGACCAATTTATTATTGTTTTGGGTTTTTGGAGGGATTATTATTAGGCGTGTGGATCAAGTATTACGATAAATGTAACAACACAATGTAAAACCTTTTAGTGGAACAGAAAGATACCTAATGCACTGTGGCAGATACTTACTGTGAAGAGTGAATGTAGTTGTGCCATGTTGCACGGCTATGGATTTGGGGGCTTTAGCAATATCACCTGAGCAGGCTTGCATTTAATCAATCAGAATGCAATTTAGTGCAACACTGCATCATCCTGAGACTTGGACACACATTTGCTGGACAAGAAAGTTTCACTAATCACCACAGCTGTCAGACCGGTCACACTTGCTGCTATATTTATTTTGAGTCATCAGCTATATAGTACCTGGATTTGCAGACCAGAAAGGTGTCTGTAAATGATGTCAAGTTAGGGAAGCTCTGAAATCAAGACAATATATTTAATCTCTCCTCATAGTCCAGTCTCTCCATTTCCTCAATCATTCTGATTTATCCCATAATCTTTTTGTACTGAGGCAGCCAGAACTATACACAGTATTCTAAGTATGGTCTCACCAATGATTTATACAGTGGCAGGATTACCCCACTGTTTCAGCTTGCTATTGATCTTTTGATACATCCTAATATCTGGTTTGCTTTATTCACTGCCACAGAGCATTGTTGCAAGAGCTTCAAGTTATTATTAATCAGTACACCCAGGCCTTTAAGTTTTCCATACATATTATTTTCCTTCCATTCAAATAATAGCCCATTCCTAGATTTTTGTCACCATGTTAAGTCATTTATATTTTTCCACATTGAATTTCATCTGCCATCGATCTGCCCAATTCCCAAGTATGTTCAAATCCTCCTGTAACCTATCTTGTTCAGCTTTGCAATCTACCACCTTCATTACCTTGGTCTTATTAGCAAACATAACCACTGTGCTTGCGACTCCTAGTTCCAGATCATTTATAAAAATATGAAAGAGGTTCCAAAACAGACAGTTGTGGAACTCCACTGGTGACATTTTCCCAAGACATTCCCTGTACCACCACCCTCTGGGCTCTTCTGTTCAAGCAGTTATGTATCCATTGTAATATTTCCACTGATTCTCACTTTGTCTACTTTCAGTACCAGCCTCTCAAGAGGAACTGTATCAAAGGCCTTACTGAAATCCAGATATACATCCAAAGCCTTACCCTTAACAAACTCCCTTGTCACACCATCAAAGAAAACCAGAAAATTAGATTGGCAAGACTTCCCCTTCATGAACCCATATTGGTTATCATTTATAACTTTATTCTGGCCAGGTGTTCTGTGATTTTATCCATAATTCTTCCCACAATGGACGTCAAACTTACTGGTCTAGAATCCTGGGTCACTCATTACCCTTAAAAATAGGAGTAACATCTGCCTTTCTCCAGTCCCCCAGTATCTCCAGTGTTCAGTGATTTCTGAAAGACTTATGCCAGCATTTCTGCAACTTCCTCCCTTAGTTCCTTAAGGATCCTCGGATGCATTTATCTAGCCCGAGATTTGTTTATAAGTTTGCATAGATGTTTGGCAACCACGTTGGCAGTGATATGAATAGTGTCACAACTTTCCTCTGTGACATCTTTAGAGTTCTCTTTCCTGATCAGAAAGGTTACCTGTCCCCTCCTTAGTAAAAACTGATGCAAAAAAAAAAAGCTTTAGCACTATTGCAGCCTGTGCAACATTATTTGAATCCACCTTCAGTGGCCCTATTCCATTACTTGTTTTTCTTCATCTCTTACTGTAACTGAAAAACATTATTATCCTTCACATCTATTGCCATGTTCAATTCAAAGAATTTCTATGCCATTCTGATGCCTTTTTTATAGTCCTGGCATACCTTCTGGTATCAAATCTGACTTAATTCTGTGCCACTTTTCTTCACGGTCTTAAATGCCTTTATTCCCCTCGATGAATTGCTTTGTAGCCAAGTTCAACTAGGCAGGAGTGCCTTTAAGCTTTGTATCTTTGCATGGGTATACATTGTTCCTTTGCCTTCATAATCACCTCCTTGAAAGAATTCCATAGTTCCTCCACTCCCTTCAGCATATTTAAGCTGCCCAGGCCCACTTTGAGAACTCAGACTTCTTAAGTGCACAAAATCAGTCCTCTTGAAATTTGGCAGCATTGCTTTGAGTTTTTGATAACCTCACCAATCCTCGTGAGGTCAAATGCGATTGCTGTTGCTTAATGCTTCTCCCACCTTTATGTTTGAAAGACAAGTCTTACAACATTCATTTTATATTAAGAATGGTTGCATGTGATCCAATGTTTTGATACAGTTAACTAGTCATCATTTTACAAGATGAACGGTTCTAGCATTTGGCACACTGGTGTGAGGGTAGTACACATTTCACTCTTAATAGCTCTTCTGAACAATTATTAGGATATTGACAATTTCTGTTGAACTTTTGGCCCATTGTACTTGAACCTATAACTTCTGTCTCCAATCTTCAAAGCAGATGTAAATAAGGACAAGGTCACTTGCCCTGGCTTTGGAGTCAATTCATCTCTTCTGTTAGACGATTTACCATAAACCAAATAAGAAAATGCCTTTATTTTAATTTGAGACTTGTACATAACAGGTATTACAGGAATACAGCAACAGAAGTAAACACTAATTACTGTTCAAGTATGTACACTGCATGAAGTAATTAAGCCATTAATGAGCATAGTTGACTGATTTTGTAGTAAAGGATTCCATTCGACAGGTAAGGCCATGGTATTGCAAGCTCTTGGGACACCAGCCTCAAAACGAGAGGACAGTCCGGATGCTGAGAAAAGTAGAACAAGAAAATAAATTAACCACCACCTTTGGCAAAGATAAACAATGAATCTCAATGATGATGTTTAATGCTTCTGTACTATTATTGTAGACTTCTATAGAGATATATTAAAAATGTCTCAACACTGAGACAAATGTCATCCAAAAATTACTCCACTTATAAAATTCTGTTCCAAATAATTCCAACAAATTATATCACAAGCCAAGAGAGAACAAAAAAAAAATACCCCTTTCCAGCATGCATGAGCTCAAAACTTTCATTGATCTTGTCAAATGGGAGTTTGTGAGTTACAAACTCATCCACCTTTATTTTCTTAGCCATGTATTCCTGCACAAGCTTGGGCACACTTTCCACGCTTTTCCACCCTGCATAGCAAATAGAGAAACACCATCAGTCCAACTCAGTCAGTGACCATCTTCACAAGGCGTCAAAGTGCATCTTTCTTTCTTCCTCTCCTCCCTGAACATTTTCTCTGCAGATCCAGTCACTGTTGTACTGCAGAGCTTCTGATATTTATATGTACCCAATTGATAGCTAGATGAACCCAAGGCAGGCTTTTAACTGCATTAATCTTCCCACATTTCAGTTGAGGGTAAGAAGAGTATTCAAATGAAAAGAAAGAAAATGTGGTAAAATTGAGCGTTTAAAAAATACATACGTGCACTGGACAAAGTTTCTCTGAATCCAGCAAGTCTCAAATGTTTATATAGGTACATATACTCTAGGAGTGCAGATACTGTGAGTGGACAGGATAGACTACTCACAATTATGGGAATCCTGCAATGCAACTTATTGAAGGAAACATTGAGGAGAGGAAAGAGAGACTGTGATCGCATGAGACAGTAAAGAAAGCTAGATGGAGAACAGCAATTTTTTTTATAAATATGAAAAATGTATTACCAGCCAGGCTCAGTTTAGTGGATGTTACTAATGCTCAGTAATCTGCAAAGTGAAATAGCGACTGAACAGATGTTAGTGGTGACACGCAGAATCCAAAGTAGTATCTGAACAAACCTGTAAATATAGTATATAAAGTGCAAAGTACTGCATGTCAGTATTCTAGACCTTACTGCCTGCTCTCATTCACCATTATGTGTCTTGCACACAGTTGAAGATTTTACCTCCAAACGCTGTGCCTTTCCACGTGCGGCCAGTCACCAGCTGGAAGGGTCGAGTTGCGATCTCATGTCCTGAAGGTGCAACCCCTATGATCACACTGGTTCCCAGCCTTTATGACAGGCTTCCAATGCAGCTCGCTACCAGGTTGTTGAGGGAAGGCGAAAGAGGGGAGGGAAAGAATGAGTTTAATGAGTTTAAATAAAGTTAAGTGATCAAATTAGACAAACATTCACCAAGAAAATAAAAATAACCGAGCACATTATACAGTATTCTATCAAACGAGACAGCAAAGCATTGCATTCTCATTGAGCACTAGCTCAAACATGCAGTTGCATCCGGCTCTGAGTTACTAGACCAAAAAAATCCCTCATTTGTACAAACATGAATCAAATTGCCAGAAAATCCAAAAGGTGAGCAAGCAGACACATCAGGACCTCTTTGATACTTTAGAGAATGAGGCATCCTTTGACCCCTTAAAACTGGGATTAAAAAAATCAACCTACTCTGATGGGATAAAGGCTCCTCTCTCTACTGGTTAATAGCCTTCCCCATCTCTAATCTTCTCACTCTTCTGCTCATCCTCTGCTGTGCATCCCTCATGTCACCACTGGTGGCCAAGCCTTTAGCTACTAAATTCTGAAATTACTTCTCTCAACCCTCTGCGTCTTGACTTTAAATCCAATCTAAAAACCTCCCTTTCTCCCTTGCCTGGTCTTTGTGAAGTGCTCCCAGACATTGTCTTACACAAAGAGTGCTATATAAATGCAAGTTGTTATTGTCCTTCTGGCATGTCTCAACCCAACAGCTAGTGTATACATGTTCACTGCACAGCAGTCTACATCAGAGAAGCCACAACGATTGGTGAAGGAATAAAAATACTCAAAGCTTTCCTGAAGTTGGAGCTAAAGAAATGGTTAGGAGGTACAGAAGAACAGTATCTCAAGCACTCACCATCACATTCACATTACCGATGCACTCAAAAGAGTAGTCCACTCCGCCGTCTGTCAACTCAACCAACACCTCTTGAATTGGTTTCTCATGATCTTTGGGGTTGATGCATTCAGTTGCACCAAATTCCTTGGCAATCTTAAATTTGTCTTTATTAACGTCAATCCCAATGATACGAGAAGCACCAGCTGCTTTGCATCCCATAAGAGTCGCAAGACCCACTCCACCCAGACCAAACACAGCACAGGTAGAGCCTGACTCAACCTAGTGGAGAAATGATTGAGACAGATTAAATAGTTACAAAAAACAGCAAAAATAGTTTACAAAATCACTTCACCACCATCACGTGATTTTGTTTTGTGGGGGAGGGGGTTTAGCAAGGTATCACACACGTAGAAGCCTATCACCGTGCTTAAAAGCATCTAAATAAGAAAGCTCAACACACTTACGCACCTATACATAGAATTCCCCAGTCTCTAGAATGGAACACACCCTCTCCCACGGAGGGACACGTCTGCTTCACCCAATTCTAGACAGCATTAGGTACAGTTTGGCAAGAGCCAAACCTTGAGTGTGTTGGGTACTTCTGAAGTTTAACAATTTAAAACCACTTAACTTGACATTGAGCATACTGTTTGGCAAACTTCCTACTGCTTGTCCGGCAAGGACCACTCTACCCGTTGGAGGTTTGGGTTGTTGGGTAACAAGACCTGAGTGGGAAGAATCCTAGTGACTAAAGTATTCCCTCCAAATCCTGCCGATGAGTCAAGCTGGTTAGTCTGTCATTATCAGTGCCCTGGAGTAGAGTGGGTCCATCTGGCTCAGGAAGCAGACTACTACTACACTGAGGATTAACTCATTCTCTTGCTGAACACATTACCTGGGAGCAGCTCAGTTCCAAGGTTTACCTCCTCCCAGGAGGGTACTTTGAACCAACTGGAATCAAAGATTAACTCATTAACCTTTAGACTCCAGTATCACCTAAGTCAAAATGCAGCTGTCATGTTTTTATAAAATACAAGGACACGATGAGGAAAGGAAAGAAATAGAAGTTCATACCTTGGCAGTATTGAGGGCTGCACCATAGCCAGTAGAAATACCACAACCCAGCAAGCAGACCTTATCCAGTGGAGCAGCAGCATCAACCTTAGCGACAGAGATGTCAGCAACAACTGTGTACTGGGAGAAGGTGCTGGTCCCCATATAGTGGAAAATCTGCTTCCCTTTGCAGGTAAATCTGCTTGTCTTGTCGGGCATCAAGCCCTGGCCCTGGGTAACCCTGGCAAGAAACAAACAGTGACCATCACACCAGCCTTACACTCACCAAAGAACAGATCACAACAACATGCACACAAGTATGCCAAAGTCAAGACAAGCTTCTACAGGACACTAGATAAACTCCAAGACACTACCCCATTTGGGAAGGGTGGCTTTGGGAAGTGTGCTATATCAATGCAAGTTTCCGTTACTCTTAAGCATGGTAAAGGGTTTCCAGTCACCCAGCTAAGTAGAACAAAAGTGTACAGAAGTTTATATTAGAACTGCAGAAACATTACTGTAAGCAGATATAATGGCATTGCCAGTATCAAAAGCAAAGTCCTAAAAAAACATTTTTAATTTTTTTAAAAAAAATTCAAGGATTTAAATGTTCTAGACAAGTTACAAAACCATTTTACCCACAATTACCCATCCATAATAAATAAGGAAATGTAAATCGAGAACCGGCCAAAGTTTAGAAGATTAAAAGAAGCAGCTTTAGCAAACAACCAGCAGACTGGTTAGAACCAGACAAAACCAGAGATTTGTACTCAAGGTACTGCAGCAATCGGCAATTGAATAAACATCAGAGAGAGAGAGGTGATACACTCATGTTGCCTGTCCCCGAAGCACTGCCCTCACTCTCCCTCAAGAACCCCAGTGTTTAGATGAGTGTTTCACCTGAACTTTGAACAAATCAATTTTCCTCCATATCCACATATACACACACCAGAAAAACAAACACACACGCTGACCTCTGCCATGGCTTTCCACCTAATATAGCCAAAACCCTCTCCTAGGTCTTTGACAGTTGCAGCTTTCCCATTGCCTGCTCAGTGGCCTCCCAAAGCTGCAGCCTCCCCAGCTCCAGATCATCCAAAATTTCACACACCATATTTATAATAATAATCCTTGTATTTTATATAGCTCCTAAACATTCCATTCAGACATCTCAAAGCACTTCACAGGATATACTGTAAAGTGAATTGACTGTATATTTTTGGGTGAAACACAACAGCCAATTGCACACAGCAGTGTCCCACAAACAGCTGTGGATTGAGCGACCAAATAATTAATTTTTTTTTGAAGGGATTAATGCCCCCAGAAATCGATCTGCCAATCGACTAACTGCTACTTACCGCTAGGTAAACAGAGGCGTATGGAGTAAGAAAACTTGTCTAAGGTTTTGCCCTGCCCAGGAATCGAACCCAGGTCCTCTCACTTGCGAATCAAGCGCTCTAACCATTTATTTGCTCCTCCGCCAGGCTCTGTGAGCCCATTACCCGGCTCCACTGACACTCTATCCCAGTAAATTGACTTCGTAAATTCAAATCCCTCCATGCTCTTGTTCTGGCCTTCCTCTGTGATCATCTGTGCCCCAAATCCCTTGGCATCCTATTTGCTCTGCCAACTCCAGTCTACATTATGAGCCTCTCCCCCACCCCCAACAGCTGCATTCAATCACTGCCCCTGCCCGCAGGAACTTTCTCCTTAAATCCCTCCATTTCTCTCCCTCCCTCCTTTCAAAATCCATCTAAAGACCCGTCTTTTCTTTGACCTCACCTTCAGCCACTTCCTACTTATCTCCTCCAACCTACTCCTTATCTCCTCCCTCCCCAACATAGCCAACTCACTGAGGCGGTGTCCAGATATTTTGTTCTACAAGCAAACAGATGTACCTGATCTTCTGGCAGAGGTTTGTCTTGGGATTCAGGCAAAACTTGCATTCTCCACACTGTGGGATGTAAAGTGGAATCACTCGATCCCCTGTTAAAAAAAAAATCCAGATAGTGGCAGGTGTCTCCAGGATTCAATAAATATAAAAACTGGGAGAAACAAAGAGTAAGGGATAACCTCCAGAGGAACACAGAATTTAATTCTACTTTTTATATCCACTGCCAACGTCAAGTAATTAAAGACCTTGCCAAACAATCTCACATGCAGATACACTTAATTCTTATGTATAGTCTAGTGTTTTTCATGTCAGGAGGATGTCCCGAAGTGCAGAGACTGTGTTATGTGGTCAAATGTAGAAACACTGACATGTTCAGCGCAGGAAGCCGTGCAGCCCACCTTTTAGCAGGGTGTCCAGACAGTGATCAGTAGTAGAAATCCTGATTGAGGTTTTCCCTCCCTAATGCAGTGCACTGAGGCCGATCTTAATGCCTGAATTGCTACCCAGCTTATCCTTGTCAATTCAGACCTGGAACCCTTTGGTCTATATGACTCAATATACAACCAGAAGTCACTCACCCACTAAGCCACCAGAGGAATTTTGCAACAATATCTTAGTCTAGGAATTGAAAGTACTTTACATGATTTCATAACTTTTCATATATTAAGAAAACCAACCAATCTGGTCACAGCACCTTATACATGTGGAGTCCTGTAGCTCAGTGGTTAGAGCACTCGCTTTGCAAGTGAGAGACCTGAGTTCAATTCCAGGCAGGGCGAAACCTTGGGCAAGTTTCCTTACTCCACACAGAGCCTAATAATAATCCCTCCAAAAAACCAAAAACAATAATAAATTGGTCATTTTCAATCTACGACTGTTTGTGGGACATTGCTGTGCGCAATTGGCTGCCGCGTTCGCCCACAAATATACAGTCAATTCACTTTAGTGTGTTCTGTGAAGCGCTTTGGGACGTCCTCCTGACGTGAAAAGCGCTATATCAAATGCAAGGATTATTATTATTATTCATGTTCCAACAGCACATACACTCAGAAAAAAAACATACAACCTTCCCTTACCTGCTCTGACACAAGTCACTCCCTCTCCAACACTCTCCACTATCCCACTTCCTTCATGTCCAAGAATCACCGGGAACAATCCTTCGGAATCAGAGCCACTCAGGGTGTAAGAATCGGTGTGACAAACACCAGTGGCGACAATCTGTCAGGCAACAACAGGCAAATTTAACAATATTCCTTTTTCTACCTTAAAAATTAAGGACACGATCTTTAAAAGAAAAAGGAGAATCTCATTTCTCAAATCTTTGCAAATGAAACTTTCCATTTGGTTTCGTACCTTAATGCGAACTTCATGAGCCTTTGGGGGAGCAACCTCCACCTCTTCAATAGACAGCGGTTTGCCTGCCTCCCATGCTACCGCAGCCTTACATTTGATAACCTGTGAAAGCAATGAACAGGTTACAGCTGCACGCAAACAACTTCACAGTTACTTGCCTGATATCCCATTAAGAGAAACAGAGCACCAATTGTCTTTAAACACGCTGCTATAATGCTTCAAGTTAGAATAATAATCCTCACAGCCAATATAGCATTTCTCGTTATTGAGATGTCTCAACGTGCGTCACTGGATATACTGGAAGGAGACTGTAAGAGACTGTATTTTGTATGTGAAACACAGCAGCCAGTTTTCATAGTAATGTCCCACAAACAGCCATCGAGTGAGTGATCAATTTTATTCAGGGTATTGCTGGCCGGGACACTGGGAGAGAGAAACTCCCAGAAGAGCAAATTTTCATATAATGAGTGGCTGGATAATCAAAGGAACAAAATGTGGGGAGCAAGGAGACGCAATTTTTTTAAATATAAATTTCCTGGGTCCAATTATTTTTCTCCTTGTTAGCATATCGAACCATAGAAAATTCACAACATAGAAGAATGTTGGGCCCATCTTGTCTGTACTGTTTTTTGAGAGATCTATCCATTCAGTCCCATTTAATAATAATAATAATAATCCTTCCATTTGATATAGCGCTTTTCACGTCGGGAGGACGTCCCAAAGCGCTTCACAGAACACACTGTAAAGTGAATTGACTGTATATTTGTGGGCGAACGCAGCAGCCAATTGCGCACAGCAATGTCCCACAAACAGTCGTAGATTGAAAATGACCAATTTAATTATTGTTTTTGTTTTTTTTGAGGGATTATTATTAGGCTCTGTGTGGAGTAAGGAAACTTGCCCAAGGTTTCGCCCTCTGCCTGGAATTGAACTCAGGTCTCTCGCTTGCAAAGCGAGTGCTCTAACCACTGAGCTACAGGACTCCACAAGGAGTCTTTACCTGCCTACAGGACTTTACCTGCCTTTCCCCACACTCCGACATTATAGTGAACATTACAACTGTGTCAGCAGGTCAATGAACTCTAGCAGCCTTCACACCAAAGCCTGACCTCTCCTCACTCATTGCCACACACAACCAGCACAGGGTGCTATGGACAGACAAGGAGACGAACCTTAGCTGAATTTACCCTTCCGAACCCCGTGAACTTTGCAGTGAATTTGTCTCCCTGTGCAGCCCCAGCTGAGACTAGCAAATTCAGAATTCAAACCAGTGATGTCTCACTACATAAGGTGCAAATATCATCACTACCAATGGGAACAACAATATAATGTTATGTAATGGCAATGGCATCATTCATTCAGTCCTTAAAGCACTGTTGTTCAATAGAAACCACTGAATAGTAACCGACGTGGCCACGTTTTAGCCACATGCGCCAACTTTAGCAGAAACAGCTTACATACACACAAACAAATAGAGATAAATGTACTTTACTTGGATGTATACATGTATATTTAACAAATCTATTTAACAAGCATCTACAACCATACAGTGTAACACTTTGCAATCCCTCTCTTTCACCAAAGTTTGAAGTTTTAACATGAACTTAAAAGACAAAAAAAAGAGTTCAGGCTGATTCAGTTCCAAGGCTAACCAGCTCCACAAACTCCTCACCCCCTGAACACACACATACACACAAAAAGGGTACTGGCAACACAGTAACACTGCAGTGTTTTTACATTCAGTGAGATCCAGGCTAAAAGTAGCAATAAAAAAATCTCTCACACCCTTCTTCACATGTTGTTGGGTGTAGACAACAACAACAAAATTGTATTTATACATTATATATTGGTGTCCTGTAGCTCAGTGGTTAGAACACAAGCAAAAGGCCTGGGTTTGATTCCCAGCAGGGCAAAATATTGGGCAAGTTTCCTTACTCTACAGTCCTCTGTTTACTAAGCAGTAAGTAGGAACCCAGTTATAATAATAATAATCCTTGCATTTGATATGGCGCTTTTCACGTCGGGAGGACGTTCCAAAGCGCTTCACAGAACACACTGTAAAGTGAATTGACTGTATATTTGTGGGCGAACGCGGCAGCCAATCGCGCACAGCAATGTCTCACAAACAGTCGTAGATTGAAAATGATCAATTTTTATTATTGTTTTTGGTTTTGGAGGGATTATTATTAGGCTCTGTGTGGAGTAAGGAAACTTGCCCAAGGTTTCGCCCTCTGCCTGGAATTGAACTCAGGTCTCTCACTTGCAAAGCGAGTGCTCTAACCACTGAGCTACAGGACTCTAGTTGTTAATCGATTGGCAGATCACTTTTCTGGGGGCGAATAAGTCCTTAAAAAAAATTGGTCACTCAATCCACAACTGTGTGTGTGGGACACTGCTGTGCACAATTAGATGTTGCATTTCACCCACAAAACATTGTCTATTCACTTTACGGCGTATTCCTTGTAGCACTCTGAAACATCTCAAAAACATAATAAAAGGCACTATATCAAACGCAAGGATTATTATTATCATACAAGCAAAATATACAACCCTTGGGGCAACATCCGTTGACTGGACTGTCTCAGCCATGAGTCTGCCCCAGTTTGTGGAAGGTTAATAAA